>NC_134485.1:314578623-314758623 GCF_040206685.1 Ascaphus truei
AGAGAGTGAGAGGGAGAGTCTGAGAGAGTGAGAGGGAGAGTCTGAGAGAGTGAGAGGGAGAGTCTGAGAGAGTGAGAGTCTGAGAGAGTGAGACGGAGAGTCTGAGAGAGTGAGAGTCTGAGAGACTGAGAGGGAGAGTCTGAGAGACTTAGAGGGAGAGACTGAGAGGGAGAGTCTGAGAGACTTAGAGGGAGAGACTGAGAGGGAGAGACTGAGAGGGAGAGACTGAGAGGGAGAGTCTGAGAGGGAGAGACTGAGAGGGAGAGACTGAGAGGGAGAGTGTGTGTGTTTGTGTCTGTCTGTCTGTGAATGAATACAGACACCAACCCACAGTCAGTCAGTCACCCACCCAAGTGCCAGTCACACACGAGTCAGTCAGTCACCCACCCACCCACCCAAGTGTCAGTCACCCACCCCGTCACCCACACCCCCCCACACCCACTCTCTCTCTCTGTCTAGTTAAAATTATGCCCCCCTCTGAAAACATTTATGCGGACGCACATGCTTTGTTCTGTACAGCAGGTGTAAGGTCGGGTGTTGAAAAGTAAATGTGTGTCATCAGCATAGAGGTAATATTTAAACCCAGGAGATGTATCCACAAATATGCAAAAATAACAGGCGTTGTATATCTCATTAGCTTTGGGTTAACACCATGTCCCTGCGTTAACAATTGCTGACCTCTGTGGATATGCATTGTTAGGAGGAACGCTTCCTTTGTATATCATTAGCACTAAATGCCATTATACGTAACGCAATACCCTCTCCGGCAGAAAATGTGATTTAACCTGACGTTAGTGAGCTTTGGACATACAGGTTAATGCTAAACAAGGTGTCAGCTTGGTTGGGGCCTCGTTCAGTTTATAACAGACTTCTGTAGATCAGTGTCTTAGGGCCACATTTACTAACTGATGCTAAGCCATAATGCTCAGTCTAAATTGAAATTCTGATGTTTATGAATTAGTTCATTGGTACCTAAATCAGTATACTGTTTCTTAACATTTATCAAGTACCTTTCAAGAATTTCATAATCTACAATGGTACAGTAAGGAATTCTCCTCGGGAGGGCTACACACTACATCTCTCTACAGTGTGTGCAGTTTGTAACCTCCTGGGTCGGTCTGATGCTATGATACTGTAAAAAAGAGAGCAACCCTGTGAGAGGATTACTCAAATGTGTCTGCAATTGAAACCAACTTGTTAGTGTCTATGTGTAGAGGGAATTAATCATGTTGGCACGAAAAGCAAATACAGAGCTCCATTTCCACTGTGAGGATGTTTTGTAACAGTTTAATATAAACGCAACACAAAAAAAGAAACTTATTAAATTTTTACCTTTGGTAAATCTGTTGATTGGATAATTATTGCTCTAGTTGTGTAGCAGAAGAGATTTTGTTAAATGACCTGTGTTAAAATAGTTCTGCTTCCTGTATACCTGAAGAAGAAACCTATGAGAGTTTGTAAACACTGCACGATAATTTCATATATGAATAATAATAATACTAATGTTAGTCCTCTTAAAGCTGCAGATCAGGCAATATCCTACATGTGTGTTTTTTTAATAACTCAGTTCTGTACTATGAGAAAATACTTGTAGCATTTTTTTTAAACAACTCAGAATTACATTTTTCATGTATTATAATGTAACAAGCATTTGTTGTTTCTATAGCAACCATTTACAAAGTTACATCCCCTTCCTCTTCTGAAACAGGCTTGGGCACACCCCTTGGTCAGCCCTGCTCTCCCTCTAGAAGTGCACCAATTGTATCTTGTGACTGCCTGGTCACATGATCTACCCTGCGGAACTTTGAATCTTTGGTCCTCTCCTGCTGCACTTACGGCCATTTACTGAACCTCCGAGCTGAATCTTCGCTGATCGATCACAGGAGAACGGATCGATCAGCAACTTAGATAATTAAATATCATTGTGTGGATTGTATTGATGCACATATTAAAGGGAAAATGCTTCTTTTTTTTTTTTTAAACAGCAGCTTGGACTGCTGCTTTAGAGATATCACAACATACAATGGATTTATACTTTTACTTATACTTAGTTTTACTGCATCGGAATTAATTCTTCTTTTTTTTAGCCTGAAATGGTATAACAACATGAACAAGTGGCTCTCTGGAAATTACCAGTATTGTCACAGACCAGGAGACTGCCACGTGAAGAGAGAAGCGGCAGGCATCCGGAGCCACAGCGAGAAAACGGCAATAAGTGATGGCCAAACCCCGCGGTCAGGAAAAAAGGGGGCTTTGTTGAGAAGCACAAATGAGACGAGAAGTCCCCATGTTCTCCCTCCTACGTGTTTCACGCCGCTAGGGTGCTTCATCAAGGAAGCATCCTAGCGGCGTGAAACACGTAGGAGGGAGAACATGGGGCTGCTCGTCTCATTTGTGCTTCTCAACAAAGCCCCCTTTTTTCCTGACCGCGGGGTTTGGCCATCACTTATTGCCGTTTTCTCGCTGTGCCTCTGGATGCCTGCCGCTTCTCTCTTCACGTGGCAGTCTCCTGGTCTGTGACAATACTGGTAATTTCCAGAGAGCCACTTGTTCATGTTGTTATACCATTTCAGGCTAAAAAAAAAGAAGAATTAATTCCGATGCATTAAAACTAAGAAGCAATACATTATGTTTTATCATTGGATCTCAACCATAGCTCCTTTGTGTTTTGGCATTCAAATTTGCAGTAACAGTTGTACAGTTACTTTGTTCTTCTTCCCCTCTTTACATGAAATTCGATATAACCCTTGGTTACTAATTCAGTGTGACCTTGGTATCAGTTCATTTTTCGTGGAGGTCCATGCACAGTGGTGCTGACCTCCAGACTCTAGCCAGGCCAAGGATAAGTGAGCGAACAATGCTGGTCAGTTGATGGTTCCAGATTTGACGAGATGTATACGAGGTCACACAAGCCAGTAAATGTGCAGTATATACATTTGATACTGATCGTTCCTTTACTCAGATCACTATGTACTGTAGCAACCGTAAGATAAGCATGCTTAGAACAATTTCCTAAAAGTGCAAACTACATGAACATTCTGAGTTAATTAGCATGTATAGGCAGTAATTAGCATGCATTTGTGAAAGGGTTAATACACATTCCATTAGTTCTATGGTGTTATTCAAACAATGATCACCTAGTAAGATTGAAATAGTATTAAGCTACTGTATATGCACAATACATTGCTTTTTTTTGTTACAGTATGCAGCATACATACTGTAACTAAGAAGTATCAGTTACATGGATATAGTGCCATCTGGTGTACATCTGCTGAAATACAATCTTTTGCAAACAAAAACAAAAGTACTTAGGGGTCTAGGTCTCCGCATATACTGTATTATCGTGTCCTTTGGTGCGCATTTACTTTGCAAAAATCTTCTCCTTGCATTGTGTCAAATGTAAGAAGTCTGATATGCAAATTCATTATATCTTTTTCAGATTGTTAGGAAGCGGGTTATGACACATCAGACCTGTCAACGATTTTGATGCTAGGAAAAGATGATAAAAATGTACGGAGAGATGCAGTATTTAATTTACTCAGTTATAATGTCTGTTTCTGACTCTCTCCAATCACCTGCTATTGACACTCTCTAAATCACAGGCACACAAGTTACAACAGGTGCAACATAATTTGACACGTTAGGGATTATGTATCAAAGTCTCCGAGCTCCAAAACTAGAGAAAATACTGCAATCTGTACTATATGTATCAAAGCACAAAATCTCAATGCCTCCACTGAGAGATTATTCTTGATACTGTACATAACACCCACATACACGGAATTTTTTTAATGACTAGTATGATGCACTTGTTTGCACCAGTTTTACCGGGGAACTTTCATAAATAACTAAGTTGGGGGCTTATTCTATATCCGCTGAAGCAGCTGAAAAGGACGTTTTTGGATGAAATTCCACATGGACTTCAATGGGAAATTTTGCGCAAAAATGGCCCGATTGCCTGCTTTGGCAGATATACTCTAGAATAATCGCCCAAACCAGGGGTGACCAACTCCAGTCCTTAGGGGCCAACCAGGTCAGACTTTAAGGATATCCCTGCTTGAGCGATGGTGGCTCAATCAGTAGCACAATCGAAGACTGACCCCCCTATGCTGACGTAGGGATATCCTGAAAACCTAACCTTTTGGTGACCCATGAGCAGTTGAGTTGGCCAGCCCTGCCCTAAATGGTGAATATATCATAGTCTTCGGGGGGCAAAATTGTAGCAAAACAGCAACAAAACGGCGCCAGATTTATCAAAGAAAAATGCTCCACAGGACATAATGGAAAACGGGGATAAAGCAGTGCAAAAACAGCACCATATTTATAAAAGAAAAGGAATCCTATTGATGCAATCAGGATTCACCAAGTACTACTGAGTAGAGGCACATAGTCATATTTAGTAGAGAGCCCATTACACGGGCTTAGTGAATCCACCCTCAGACTTTGTCTTAGATACATCTGGTTTGCATTGATTTTGCCCTCGTTTTGCAGCTGTGAGACTTCAGTATATAACCCCCACAGACACCTTTTGGGTGGCTTCACAACTATCTTCAATATACCACCAAGAAAAAATGTTAATCTGTCAGTAGCTGGTCCTGGAGCTGTAAGTATCATGGTTCGAATAATGCTTAAAACAATTGGGCGATTGCTGCTTTGTGAAGGTCATTTTCTGTTAAGTGAGTGATGTATTTTATCTACAGTAGCGGATGAAAAAGCAACTGAAGATAATGTTTCAATTTATATTTCAGGTTTCTGCAAATAAAATAGAAAAAAGCACATGAAAAAAGGATTATGGGATCTATCATATTGATTATCATATATCATATCATAGTGAATACAAACTCCTACTGTTTTCAATTAGATTATTTTCCTTTGATGTATCTGGTGAAGTTTCTTTGCCACTGGATTGCCCCAGTTTTACCGTTATTCTTACAGTAGCTCTTAAGTTCAATAAATATAAAACAAATAATTAATCAGAAAATAAATCCATTCTAAAACCGAAGGGACCTAGGAAGTTCAGCCATGACAATGAGTCCACTGAGAATCTTTTGTTCCCTTTTTCACCCCGCATTTCTCGATACTGTAATTTAAGATATATAGAATTGGAACAAGATTACCCGTTCTTTACTCCTCTACATTAGCTACTTGCTTGAGAAAAAAAAATGCAGAGTGACAGAGGACAAGCGAAGATGCCAAGAGGAAAGGAAGCAAAATGTCAATTCAAAGTAGTTCTTGTCAACGATGGAAACATGAGACCTTCTGAATACTTTGAACTTTGTACTGGATGACTTTATTCTGTTTGGTGCTATGAACAGTGGGTAGATGTGACAAGTAAACCTCAGAAGGACATCTAGATATTCATATATACTACAGTACATAATGTGTTAGGACAAAACACAGACTGCTATCAAGTTGTGTTTTTTTGGTAGCATATTGGCAGACTACTACCCAAACCAGAACAAGTAGGAAATTAACATTAAATCCAGCGTTCAAATATGTTTCAGGTGCTAAAAAGACTGATCAAAGTATTTCCCAAAGAAAATGTTTGCATTTTAATCTGCACCACGTTAGGCAACACGTGAAACATGGGAAATATTGACACTCTCTTTATTTTCCCAGGGCAACCAAGATAATTGTATAGGTACCCTGGACAAAGAATATTTCACCCATACCTTTATAACAGTCAGTCCCGTGGTCAACAAGGTGGATGTAGAACAGCAAGTTGTTTCATTCCCTATATGACAGTGATCGAAACAATTATTTTGATCCCTTGATCTGTATCACCTGTATTACTATTAAGTTCAGATTCTTACCTTTCTCTCAAACTTTTGTTGAATGATGTTCCTGTATACACATTGGGCCGTTTCTGCAGACAGATGAGTATCTGTTCCCCCTTTCCTATCATTTTTTGACTGAGCATTCAGTGCAATATACAGTAACATCCATTCTAATGGTGGGGCACAGTGTCTGTACTTTGTTATATATGAGGTCCATGGGGACCGCAACTTAGTCCGTTCACATATTTTGATTGTTTTTGTTTCTTTGTCTGTATATGACCTATTGTTTGTACTTCAGTAAAAGATACATGTTTGTTATACCTAATTGCTTCACTGTGTGTGTGAAGCCAGGACAATCAGGAAGTTGTTCAACAAGCAGCAGCAAAAGGGAGATTTCCCCTGATAGATTTGATGGCAAACAGCCGAAAGTGGAAAGTAAGGCACTTTACTGCAATATAGAAGCAAAACGATCCTCTTCCTCTGAATGCCTTCAGTGTCCCTTGGAAATCAGGAAAGCATATATCTTTCCACCTTTTCCACCAATACCAAGAATTTTAAGGAACACTGTAAAATAATATCAAACATAGGAAGTTTTTGTAGTAATAACCTATGGGCCCAGAAAGGCATGGTTCTCAACACTTTTGAACATGGCAGATTACATTTTAATTCAAGGCCCATTAAACTGGACAGGTTCAGCGAATTTACAATTGGATTTCTGGCGATTCCTCACTGGTATATTGGGGGAAATGTTTTGTGAGTCACTGTTTTGGCAGGTAAAGCTTGAGAAGACACCAACGTGTCAGGAGTAGAGCTTAATTGAGTAGGGTATTAAAAGCTAAGGGACGTTTGAAGGCTGGTCCTACAGAGGAAAACATTGTGATTAATGGTGTGTAATGCTGTGTGCAGACTAGAAGAAACTTTGCTACGTATAATTCCCCTGATTGGGCACATACTGCAGCAATGGATGTAGGAGGGCAGGATTATCATGATATGACATCAAAGACTTCCAATACACTTAGCTTCCCTCTTCAATATTATTCATCTTCTCAAAGGATTTCCTTTAGCTTTGGGTTTGGCCACGGTCCAGGCAATGTTAATGTCTTGCAATTAATAGGCACCAGGAACTTTTCATAAAAAGAACTAGTATTTATTTAACAGTCCAACATAAATGAAAGTACTTGAAGGCATTTGTTTTGTGACTTTGTTGTTGTCACAGAAAGGGTTCACACATCAATTCTCCTCTGTGAAGAACAAGAGATAGAAATATAAACCCAACAAAAGCACTATCTTCTAGTTACATTGAATAAACATTTCCTAAAGTGGGTTGTTTCTTGTTCCATATTAACATACAAACCCCAGGGTGGGTTGATTGTCCGTATCACAATAAATGATTCCTCTGTGGGTTGCTTCTCCAAGTATATCTAAGTGACCCTTCACTGGCTCATTTGAATGATGCATTCAAGACTTTGCCAGAATGACTAATCATTCACGTTTGGTCACAGATACGTTTCATAGATACAGTATGGTTGAGCTTCTGTAGCCCCTTTCAGATTCTCAGATACCAGGCAGGCACATCACTGGCATGGGCAAGTACTTTTATACTCCTATGTTACTGTAGTGCCGACGAGTATTCTAAAACAAATCTGTCGCAATCACCAACAAGACCCAGGTACATGCTGGGTACATGCTGCAACATTTCAGTGACATTTCTGCAGACAGAATAATGGCCCATCAGATTAACAGCGGGGGTCCCTGGCAGTCCCATTCAAACTGAATGGGACTGCCAGGGACCCCTGCTGTGTTAATCCGAAGGGCCATTAGTCTCTGCAGAAATGTCACTGAAATGTTGCAGCATGTACCCAGCATGTACCCAGCATGGACCTGGATCTTGTTGGTGACAGCCCCAGATTTTCCAAGGCAAATTTAAGGCAAGTTTCAGAATACTCGTCAGCGCACCTGTATCTCCTCACTCCCAGTGATGTCACAAACCTAAGGGGAATGTAATGGGTCAAAAACATGACTCAGTACCCACAATAAACCTAACCTGTTACCACCTAAGGAGTGAGTTACATACATATAATTTTTTAAGCATTATCATATACAATGAATTGTTTACTTGAAGTGATTTTGCCAATATTAAAACATTTTAAACCATTATAACTACTACAGGTGGCGATAATTAGAGAAGAAAGTGAGTCACAGTAACGGACTAGCAATAACTAGTTAGGCCCTGCTTATTCCCTCTTTGTATATAAGAAATGTTTAGTTAGCAAGACCCATCCTACATGAGAAAAAAGAAATGTGTAATACTGTAGATATTTCCCCAATCAAGAGTGATAAAAAAATAGCCCTGTACAGTCTCTAAAACGTACTAGAGATGAGGCACAGCTGAATTCCTTAGACATCTTGGTATATTAAAAGTAGAGCTGGATTAAAGCAGAAGGTGGTAATTCCACTTCATAATAAAAACAGTAGATTTGAAAATTGTCTTGGAAAGTGTACTGTATTAGAGGAAGTGGTCACCTTCCACCCCTCCCCCACCCCCACTTCACGTCATCTGTGGCCTATTTGTGAATAGGGAAAGAATGTATGGTATATATGAAGTTAAATTAGAAAGTGTTATCCAAAATGTGAGAAAAATAAAGCAGAATGAGAATAGACCTCAAATGTCAAGGAAAATATTTATAGTGACCACAGCTGGTAAGCTCACTAAAGCTTATGTCAACCGTAATATTTTCTGTGGGGTGTAACCCTGTGAGCAAGAGCAAAAATAATCAGATCTAACACACACCTCTCTTTTATATCATTAAAGTCACAATATACCAGCACTCATCCAACTGGATCACTAACTTTCTTACACGTAATGCTGCTTAAAAGCTGGCAACGCAAATACAGTATAATTAACTATTTCTCACCGCTTCATTATTTTCAACAGAATTGCTTAAGGGTTGTATAACAATAGTATTAACCCTTTCGTATTTCTTCAATCAAGAGAGGGGATCTTTAGTTACAATGTTTCGCCAAAACATGACAAGCCTGCCCCCCTCTCCAACATAAGTGTCTTCCACAGGGCCCATAACTTATGTAATTCCGTGACCATTTTGCAGGCAATAATTCTGGGTAGTGATACTAGTGACAGAAATAACGGAAAGAGCGCTCCTACGAGGAGGTAGTGATAATTGATGTGCAAATAAGTTAAATATATGTGAAATAAAGTGATATTTAAACACATATGTGAAACAACAAGTGACAACAATTGGGCAAAAAAAAGTGCCAACAAATGTGCATCTGTGCTGCTCAAAACCCCTTGAGGAACGGTCTGTGAAGTTCCCTCTACTGGAAGTAGGGGGCTCAGTTTTCAAATTGATGTATATACAGTAGAAGAGAATAAATGGCATGGTGCAATAAATCCTAAAACAATGAGGGTGTTTATGATGTGGTGACCTCTGAAGTGAGACCTCACATTTTCCCAATGTCAATAAGAGTGTCCAGAACTGGGACAACAATGGATGAGGGAGATCCTATTCAGTCTTCTCTGTGATAAGTGGTGACCTCTGAAGTGAGACCTCACATTTTCCCAATGTCGATAAGCGTGTCCAGAACTGGGACAACAATGGATGAGGGAGATCCTATTCAGTCTTCTCTGTGATAAGTGTATGATGATATCACTCCATGTTGTTGTCTCATCTTTTTGAGATTGATCCGTGGACCAAAGGAACCGGCCAATCCGCTGCGGATCTAAATCCGTCAAAAAAAATGCGCCCATCTCTATTCATGAGCGTAGTTTCCCCTGAATCTCTCTTTTCTATTAGCAAACACTCTCAGACTTCAACAACTTGCTGCCTACCAATGAAGTGAGTGGCACCCTGTGAGCTGGTGGGAGAGGAACAAACCAAAAGGAGAAGGTTGCAGTTGTCCTTACTACTGTATGTATTTGATAAGCTCTCCAAAATGTCTATTCTGGATTGATATATATCATAAACCATTTTTAAACATTCTGCAAAAAGCTTTCAATTTCATATAGTTACCGTTGTCATATTTCTTAGTTGAAAAGAGGAGCTGTTCATTATTATTTTGAACAAAAGATGATGATCCCGCCTTCTCTAAAAAGGTGTATGACTTAGGTCTATGCACACAATTCATTGCTGCATAACTGCATCTTATTCCCCATTTCATTTCCTATCTGCTCTCTGCCTAGCACTCTTGGTCCCTGTTTTATTTATTTTCCGTGTCTATTTCCCTCTGCAGGGACTGATTAATTATGTACAAAGACAATTATATATCTCCGTAAATCTTCTAAAATGTGCATTTGTCTGGTGGATAAAACATAATATTTTAATATGAACTTAATGGAGATACTGTAAACAAAACATTTTTTATATTTTTACACAAAATCATAATTAAAGTTAAAGTTCTGTACATGGAAGAAGATGTCGTGTTTTGTATACAAGAATATACATAATATCTATTATTACAGAAGCCTTTGATATAAATAACTATAGCCATGGCTGGTCCAGCTATCTCTCTACCTTCGCTGTTACATAAGTTCTAATAAGATGTAGGCTGTGACAGGTTATCCTATAGGGTGTTCCCCCTCCTCATGCTGACTTCCTGAGTGATGGGAGTTGAGATGACACAGGGATCTGTGATAGCCAATGGTGGTACAGATACTGGGCCCTCCCTCTTTGAACTTCAGGAAGGAAGTGCCTAAATCATAGATTGAAGTTCAGCCCCTTAGGGGTGAGACCTTCAGTTGGTTTCCAGCTTGCCCCTGCATGGGGTGGAAGAGTGTGGAGACGTCTCCTCCCGTCTGGGAGGGAGACATGGGCTCAGCCTCATGGGCTGAGGGCAAGAGGCCTCATATTACCGACAGGCCAGTACCATCCAGAAGCCAGGAATCTATCCTATCAACCGAAGCATACACTGTAATAACACAGGCAGTGGCTGCTACAATAAAGATCATCCTTATTTATACTTCTGGCTCGGTGGCAGTCTCTGGACAGAGGAATTGGGGGTAAAAGGTTGTCAGGGGGCGACTGCCTTCAGCTCTGCTGAACCTACTATGTCTTGAGGTGCTGACACCAAGAGGAGAAGAACCAGCTGATCCCCTAAAAGACTGTCATGTGCCCCCACACTATCGAAGGCAACTCATCTCTCCTGTTCCCTCTCAGGTATTCACTACATAAGCAGTAGCCTACCCAAGTTCTCCCAGTGAGGGGGGGGGGGAGTGGGCAGGTGCTACAATTGGAGGCACTGCTGAGATGGGTGTAAGCTGGATAGGCTTTGGACTTCACACTGGCAGCTGGCGGTAATATAACGAGGCAGGGGTCGGGTCCCTGATGCTACCCAAGGAACCCCGAGCACCCATCCGAGTCAAGGAAGGGGGAAGTCTCTCCCCGAGGCGTCACCGGGGAGGGGGCTGCCTAAGCCCTTGTTAGAGAGACTTTGTTGGGGTGCACCCCGAGGGTAGGGTACCGGGGAGCGTGGGTACCCTTCATCATAGTCCAAGACAGGGACAGGACAAAACTTACCACGCAACGTGAGGACCCCTGTGCACAATGAACTGTGCTAGTTGGGGTGCACCCCGAGGGTACAATACCAGGAAGCATGTTACCCTTCATCATTTTCCTGAGCATGGGCCAGGGCCATTACAACGTACCGTGAGGACCCTTGGGTACCAACAGACAACTATATGTGTTTTTGGGACGGGACCTTTCAGGCTCTGGGGATCCCGTGCATCATGCACGATGTACTGTGCTCCTGTGGGTGTACCCGTTGGGAAAATTATCCCCGGAGCATGAACCCCATCATCTTTGTTCTACAAGGGACGGGCCTCTCACAACATACCATGGGGGACCTTGTGCACCTTCAAGACTCTGGACTTTGTATAAGTCGTCGAGAGTAAAGAACTGGCACATGATGAATCTCGGGGGACCCCGCGTAATTGTATTTTTGCTCTGTTGCTGTGCTCTCAAAATAGAGCTCAGGGTGAAGTGAAGATGGCGTTCCCACCAAAACCTGCGGGGCCGCATGGGTTGTAAAGTAGTGAGCAACTCTTTTCTGCAAAAATTTTGTAACAAGTTGCAACCCTGTTCGGCGGCAAAGTGTAGCCACACCTCTCCTTGTGACTGGCTCATCTGGATCCTGGTCATTACTTGGTCCATCCTACTTTGAGTTCCACCTAGGGGAGGAGCAAATGCCTGGTATCCAATCCTGGACTTTGTTTCAGCCCTGGGAGGGGCTTGCCACACCCTGTGGAGCTTCAGTTCTGCTGAGCTATGGACAAGTGAGGAGCTGCTGCTAAATGCTCTGCTTTTTTTATCGTGTCTACTTCATCTACTTTGAACCAATATCATGTCAGAGTTAGACCTCACAAACTATTCCTTGCCAGGAGGCTTCCTGGTAGCAACCGTTTATAGACGGCAATTTTTACGGTGTGTGTGCCCTCACTGTAGACTGCCTGCGGGAGATGTCAGTACGATGGCACGATGCCAAAGCTGTAGGACCCAGTACATATGGCCTGCCAACCTTGTGCCACCTGTAGCGGTAACTCAACCGAGCGATTGGGCCTCTACGCCACCTGGTGCGGCCCCTGTGTTCCAGATACAACCTCTGTTCCTGATGGCCTCCAATCAGGCCCTACTATCCTGGGAAGTGGTCCACAGCAACGTATACCTTGCTGGGCCTCCTGTGGGTCCATGTACCCAAGTACTTGGACACCAAGATCCCAACGTTCCGGTGGCTGAGAAGACCCCAGCGGTACCGATGCCAGTGGTTACAGGACTGGAACCCAAGTTAGCTCGTCTGGCGGGTGAGTCGACTGCCCCAGGGGTGTTGGGTGCATCTCCTCTGGTGGTGCCGGAGCAGGCCTGCTTCGTGCCGATTGCTACCAGAGGGAGCCGGACGCCCCAACAACGTGGCCTGGAGGATGTGTCCTTACCAACGTCTTCATCCGATGGAGAAGCTGGTCCAGAGAAGAAGCGGAGTCACGAGGTTGTGAAGTCCGTCTTGAAGGCCGTGGTGCTGCTGGAGGTCCTGAGGAGCCCCGCGCCAGAGGAGGATGTAGGCGCTGCCCAAAACCCCACCGCTGCGGAAAAGACCAATCCTGATGACACTTCCAACCTGCACTTGGGTGAGACGACATCCCTTTCTACCCGGAGCCCTTTTTTCCATGCAGCGGGGTGAGGTACGTCCGGTGCAACCGAAAGCAACGTCACTGCCGGCGCCGAGCATGGGTCTGCATATGGCTCTCGCGAGCTTGACTCTTACCGATGATGTTGTTAAGATGTCCGCCGTGTCAGATGCAGAACCTTCCTTGTTGCCCACTGGAGAGAGTACCGGACGGTGGTCTTCTACACCTGGTCCACTACAGACCCCAAACCTGGGAAAGAAGCCGGCATGGATCGTTCCACAAGATCCCAGTACCGTCACCTAGAGGTCATGGCCAACCTACCGGTACGAACCCTGGACTGGTCATGGACACTACTGGGCCAAGTTCACCTCTCCCAGTTGTCCCTCCCCGTCACCAGCCCCTGTACCTAGCCCCATACCATCTTCTAAGAGTAAAAGGAAGGCCAATCCTGATCGATACCTACAGGATCTTCCTGGGCCCATACCTTGTCTCCTAATCCCAGTATCTCTGCCACCTTTGTACTTACTGAGTTCCCTTGTGAGAGATTATCTCCGGGTATTTCCATGGACTTGAGAGACTGGAACTTTGCTGGGAAGGATGGGTGGTCATCCGATTCTGAGGGTGAAATACCTTATGCAAGCTGCATTCCTATGAATAGGTCTCCCTGGTCGTCTAAATCCTTTAGGGACTTGTCCCTATCCCAGAGATCTGCTATCTCTGGTGTCCTCCCGCATGGACACAAGGTCCAGTAGCTCACATGAGCTCAGGGAACCCCTTAAGTGGTGGGACCCCATGTTTGAGGGTTATGCCCCTAGTCTAAATAGAACAAGACTATTGCTTGTAAATGATTCTATTGTGGATCACTGGTGGGAGGAAGGTCAACTATCCCAGGATGAGATAGCAGAAGCCCTCCGCAAGCAGATGGGTGAGATAAATTTGGGAGTAAGAGTCCCCAAGGGTCCCTCCATCTTCTACCAGGAGGCTGAGTTAAGTTAACCTCCATTCTGGGTATTATCTGGTCAGGGACATGGCCATAAGAATCAGAGGTTAAGTAGAGCTGACCATGCTATTCTCATAGGTACCGTCAACCTCACAGGTATACTTTCCCGTATGTGCCTGAACCCATAATGGACTAAATAGATCAACACCGTCACAAGTGGTTGATGTTAGCAGCCATTGAGAATCTTAAGACCAAAGCATGTGAGGACAGGTTCATTAAGGATGACAAGGCTCATTCTGTAATGGAGGAATGGCTTGTGAGCACATGTATTTTTAAAGACAGAGCAGAGGTTAGGCAGTGGCCTGGTCCTCCAAAGATATATTATATCTGGACACAAAAATCTAGTCAGGGTAAAGATCCTGGCTAGACAAGAAACCCGCAATTGCACTCAATGAAGACAACCATAGGTGGGACCAAAATATATTCCCAAACTTGTAGCCTACTGTGCCAAGCGACGCAAAACAAAAAAGCTTTATTAGAACATGATACTGACTAGATTTTTGTGTCCTCATTTCCCCTACCCTATGCACCATGGAATTTTATGCTAGTTATGGTATTTTTGGAGAGCGAACAGCATTCCGTGTGTTTTCATTATATCTGGAACAAGTTATTTGATGGGAGAGTGGTCAAGAAGCCGGACCCAAAACATTATAAGTGAGGGTTTTCTTGTATCTTCCCGTTGGAATAATAAGTTATCTAATTATCATCGCTGTCATCAGTGGATGATAAGGATTGGTAGTCTGTGTACGGTATAAGGTTATTTGTACATCTTCTGTAACCTGTATTTCTTTGCAGAAACCAGATAGATGGATGGTACCCACATTGGATCCAAGTGAGGACATTGGATGTTTCACCTAGGGGAGAGTATAGCAATGGCTGGTCCAGCTATCTCACTACCTTCCCTGTCACGTAAGTTCTAATAAGATGTAGACAGTGACAGGCTATCCTCTGGGGTGTTCCCCCTCCTCATGCTGACTTCCTGGGTGATGGGAGTGGAGATGACACAGGGATCTGTGATAGCCAATGGTGGTACAGATACTGGGCCCGTCCTCTTTGAGCTTCAGGAAAGAAGTGCCTAAATCATAGATCGAAGTTAAGCCCCTTAGGGGTGAGACCTTCAGTTGGTTTCCAGCCTGCCCCTGCATGGGGTGGGAGAGTGTGGAGACGTCTCCTCCCGTCTGGGAGGGAGACATGTGCTCAGCGTCATTGGCAGAGGGCAACAGGCTACTTTAGCCAGGCCTCAATATTACTGACAGGCCAGTACCACCCAGAAGCTAGGGATCTATCCTATCAACCGAAGTGTACACTGTAATAACACCGGCAGTGGTTGCTACAATAGGTGGGACTGCCTTCAGCTCTGCTGAACCCACTATGTCTGGAGTCGCTGACACCAAGAGGAGAAGAACCAGCGGATCCCCTAAAAGAATGTTCTGTGCCCCCACACTATCGCAGGCAACTCATCTCACCTGTTCCCTCGCAGGTATTCAGCATTACATAAGCAGTAGCCTACCCAAGTTCTCCCAGAGGGGGGAGGGGGAACAGGTGCTACATAACATTAACCCGTTTGATGCCTGTGGTTATCAAAGTATACCACAGACAATAAATGAGTTAATACATTTTAAAAAACGACTCTACCGTACCCCGTTTCCCATCGTAGTGCCATGCAATGCTTTACTAACCGCTATGGTAACCAAGGGGTAAACGCATCCCGCCACCCCCTAGGGAGGCCAAACCACACTCCGCGGGGCAACTAAACCCTAACCCCCAACAAACCAACACCCCACAAGACTAATGCCCAAGATCCCTATTAGCCAAATGTGGCAAATAGTGGTTTTGTACATTAAATCCCAAAATATATAGTACACGTTTAAAAAATAATAACATTCAAAATAAATTTTAAA
Source organism: Ascaphus truei (assembly GCF_040206685.1). NCBI lineage: Eukaryota > Metazoa > Chordata > Amphibia > Anura > Ascaphidae > Ascaphus > Ascaphus truei. The sequence continues at coordinate 314,594,434 of NC_134485.1, forward strand.
CATAAAACTATTGATTGTCACTGGGTACACCAAAGCCCTCTCAATGGGGAGCTTAGATAGCCACTTTGACAATAAATGGTAACCTGTAATAAAGCAAAAATACATTATCTATATACGTTAATAACCCCCCTTTATTACCTTAGTGGATAACCGCTAAAGTAATAAAGGGGTTAACCCCTCTCGCCACCCCCACTCCCCCAGGAGGCCCAACCACCCACCCCTGGCCAAATGCTGTACTCTCATCACCCAACCTGCCTACCCCCCAAAGTAATGGACATCATTCATATTAGGCAAATGTGCCTAACCTAATAGGACTTTTGCCAATTGAAAAGTATAAAAATAAACATAAAACAAAACCTACATTACAATACATAATAATATAATAAATACTAAGCCATTAAATCTATTGGGGCCTATTCTAGTAGCTTCGATAAGTGACTTATCGTGAATTTTGGGCACTTCTCGGCGAGTTTGCATGTGTATCTATTGAGAAAGCTCCGATAACTTGCCATACTTGCTCGAAAAGTGCTTCTTCCTGATCAGTCGCGGTCCAGCACAGATAAACCGTGCGAGAGGTCAAAAAATGCACAAACTCAATTTTTTTGTGAAATCGAGCTATTCTAGTAGCTCCGAGATTCACATTGCGGATGCAACTCGCAGGTTCTGATCTTGCCACCTGAAGGGTGGAGAGATGGGATCCGCGATGTGACTGAATTTATTTTTTATTTTTACTGCATTGGATTGAATCCGGGAGTCTCCATGCATCAATATCTCCGGGACCCTTTTGATTATTCAGAAAAGAAGGAAGAAAAGAAGAAAAGAAAGGAAAGAAGACTACTCAGCCGAGCCTCCTCTGCAATCAACAGAGGATCATGGACTTCTGCGCATCAGGCTGTTGAGAGCATTGAGTTGTGGGTCAAGAGTTGGTGCCACAGTAGGATGAGGAGTGTGAATCCCGGCAAAGGTAAGAAACACATTGATTGTATTCTTTTTTTTAGGATGCCCATTGTCTGCCAATATGTTGATATTTGCCCCTTTCAGGGTATAGATACGCACACTGACAAGCATTTTTTGCAAATGCTTGTTTTTCCTTAATTGTAATGTATTGTATTTTTTGTTATGTTTTTTTTTTTAGGTTGAACATTCATTGCCATGGTGGCAATCCATGCCCTGATACCATGCCCTCAGGGTACACCCAAACTGTCTCTGAATTCTGATGAAGGTTATCCACGCTCCCTGATATCATGCCTTCAGGGTATGCCCCAACATAGTTTTTCTTTTGGTAAGGGTCTGGGTAACCCCCTCCCTGGTGTTGCCTCAGAGAGAGGTTACCCCCTTCCTTAACGCGGATGGGTGCCCAGGTCACTGGTGAAGCATCAGGTGCCTGGCCCTGGCTTCTTTCACTGCCAGATGCACTGTCCTTAAAAGCCTGCCCTGTTGCTGCATCTCAGCAGCGCCTCCAATTGTAGCACTGCTTCCCCCCTCATCCCCCCTCTAGGAGATCTTGCCTAGGCTACAGGTCTGTGTGGTCCTTTGTACTTGTTTGGCTCCAGGAGAGATGAACTTGCACGATGTTGTGGGGAACAGGATAGGCTTTTGGTGATCCTCAGGTTCTCTTCATCGGTGTCAGTACGTCTAGTCACAATAGGATCCAGCAGAGCTGGAGGCAGTCCCTACCATAACAGTCTTTTCTCCTATACCTCTGCCCAATAGACTGCGACTTAAGCAGAAGTATATAAAAAGGGTCTTTATTGGTGCAGCCACTGCAGGTGGTATCACAGCGTTTGCATCATAGTGGAGAATGGGTCCCAGACACCTGGATGGTGCTGGTCAGCAGGTAATATTGAGGCCTTGTGCTCTGCACAGATCTTTAGCTCACTCAGCCCCAGGAGGGGCTGAAGGCACGTCTCACTCCCAGCCGGGAGGAACTCGAACTGACTCTCTCGCCCAGAGGGCCTGAGCTCAACTCCTATAATTTGAACACTTCCTCTCTAAGCTCAGAGGGAGAGGGCACAGGGTCTGCACCATGATTGGCTGTACAGAGACTCCTGTTCACTTCTCCCCAGTCACTCAGAGAGGCAGCATACCCACAGGATAGCCTGTCACTGTCTGTAGCTATCAGAACTTACGTGACAGGAAGGCAGACAGATAGTCTGGACCAGCCATGGCTATAGAAGTAATTTATGCACATTTTAATTAAGGATTGTATTTTTTTTTTATCACTGCAATTTTGAAGCAAAACAAAATTGCAAAGATCACATTAGTACATAAGGCCTCAAAGTAACTGGAGAATTGCCAGCTGGCTGCATGGTCACACTGATAACATGATTACCAGTGCAGTGGGTCAGGATCAAAGGACAGCTGAGAAACGTGCTGCGGCAAATACTCATATATTTGGCAAGAACTTGCAGTCAATTATTAACACTGTTGTTCATTCAGATTTAACACAGATAGCTTCTCATTGCATACTACCACAACAAGTAAGCCAGACAAGGCAGAGATTCTCAGGGTAGAGTCAACATCTAAAAATAAAATCCTCTTTAGAAAGAAACTGGAACTGGATGTTTGTAAATTAAAAGTAGTCATACCCTCCGGTATAGTAAAATTCCACCCAGCAGATATTGGGAACATAGCACAAAGCACACCGATTTGTATTGTGTAAGGTGCTTAGTTAGATTCTGTAGTTGGTGCTGCAAACAGGAGAGAACTTTCTCATTTGCGTTATTTGGTTTCTTGGCTGGAACACCCAGTAATGTCATGCGTCTGTGTTCTTTTGAAGCCCATTTACAAACAGTGTGGGTAATCAGTAATACTGTATTCCTAGCCAAATGCTATTCTATTTATTTATTGATTTATTTATTCTGTTTACTACTTTCTGCGCTAATCTCATGGGGGAACACAGGAGCGCCGCATCCCAGCACCTTTTTGTTCTTACTTGTGGCACCTTTTCGGGATCATTAAGAAAGTCTTTATAGTGAATATGACATTTAAGGAACGGGCTGGAATACTATCTGGGAGGGGATAAATCCTTTTCTAACACATTCATTTATTCAAAGGCAAATAGTATTATTATTATAATTATTATTATTGGTAGTAATAATAATAATGATACTAAACATTTATTGTGACAATTGATTATCTCAAGTAAACTATTACATACAGTACATGGACAAAAGGATGTTCAAATATACTGTACTGTGCATTGAATATAAGGCATTGTATGCATGAAAAGTGTTATGTAAATAAATAACATACAGAGTGTGTGTGTGTGTGTGTGTGTGTGTGTGTGTGTGTGTGTGTGTGTGTGTGTGTGTGTGTGTGTGTGTGTGTGTGTGTGTGTGTGTGTGTGTGTGTGTGTGTGTGTGTGTGTGTGTGTGACGCCCCTCCCCTCCTCCTACGGGAGATTTGGCTGATATGGGTGTTACGGTGCTAACCTGCTAATCATTCATAACTCTATTCATATATCTCCATCTCTCCTTTCTTCACCACTTCTGAGTTCACATGAACTCCTTTCTTACCTGCGCCCTCTGACACTGCATAGCTATATTGCCTGCACTAAATCACACCCCTACAAATCATCCTCACACATCCTCTTTCTATCCATGCTTCTCCTCCTTGCTTCTGGGGATATCTCTCCCAATCCTGGTCCCTGCCTTATTCCTACATGCTCTCATCCTCGCCTGCCAAATGCAACCTCTACTCCTTGTGTCAACTCCTCCAACCTCATACCCATCCCCTGCCACCCACCCTCTTCTCTCCCTTTCTCCTGTGCCCTTTGGAATGCTCGCTCCCTTTCTAACAAGTTCCTCTCTGTGCATGACTTCTTTCTCTCTCACTCTCTGCTCCTATTTGCTATATCTGAGACCTGGCTCACTCAGTCTGTCTCTGCACTGGAAGCTGCCCTCTCTTATGGTGGCCTTTCTTTCTCCCACACTCCGCTCCCTGATGGCAGGGGTGGAGGTGTGGGGCTCCTGCTCTCCTCTCTCTGCCGTTACCGAACCCTTCCTATTCCTCCCTCTCTTGCTTTTGCCTCCTTTGAGGCTCACACTGTCCAGATCTTCTCTCCTCTCCCTGTCCCCGTGGCAGTCATCTATCGCCCACTTTCCTCTACTCATTCTCCTTCTGCCTTTCTCTCTCACTTTGAATCCTGGCTCTCTTTCTTTCTCTCCTCAGACTCCCCTGTTCTTCTCCAAGGGCACTTCAATTGCCACATTGATGACCCCTCTCTCCCTTGGGCTTCCCGCTTTCTGCAGCCAGCACCCACAAGGACGGCCACTACCTCGACCTGGTTTTCACCAAAAACTTCTCTCTCTCTGAGTTCTCCATTTCCCCCTTTCCTCTCTCTGACCATCACCTCATCTCATTCTCTCTATCTCGCTTCTCCCCTTCTCCAACTCCATCTACCCCCCGGTTCTGCAGAAACCTGCGCTCTATTCACCTACCGGACTTTAAGTCCACTTTAACCCCCTCTCTTCTCCCAGCTCTGCTACAGACCCTGACAACCTGGTCAGGAACTACAACTCTGCCTTATCCTCCTCTCTTGATCTACATGCCCCGCTTTCGCTTTGCCGTCCTCGCCCTTTTAACCCCAGACCTTGGCTAAATTCCCACACGCGCATGTTACGTTCCTCCACTCGTTCCTCTGAACGCCTCTGGAGGAAATCTCATACTCTCGCAGACTTCCTTCTCTACAAATTTATGCTATCCTGTCTCAACTCTGCCCTCTCGCAAGCTAAACAAGCTTACTTTTCTTCACTAATCAACACGCACAAGTCTAACCCACGCCGGCTCTTCTCTGTCTTTGACGCTCTACTCAAACCACCCTCAGCTGCCTCTTCTTCCTCCATCTCCGCTCAGGACTTTGCTAACTATTTTAAGGAAAAGGTGGAATCCATACGTCAGAACATCCCGTCTGTTTCTTCCTCCCATCCTACACCTCTTCCTAACTCTCCTCCTGCCTTCCTTGACTCTTTTTCCATGGTCTCAGAGGAGGATGTATCACTGTTGATCTCCTCTTCTTCCTCTACCCCTTGCCCTCTTGACCCCATTCCCTCCCATCTCCTAAAACCTCTTGGTCCTACTATAATCCCTACGCTCACACACATTTTTAACTCCTCCCTCTACTCTGGTACTTTTCCCTCCTCCTTCAAACATGCAACAGTTATACCATTACTCAAAAACAGCAAGCTTGACCCTACCTGTCCGTCTAACTATCGACCTGTCTCCCTCCTCTCGTTCACCTCTAAACTCCTTGAACGTCTTATATTCTCTCGCTTGCTTCATTTTCTCAACACCTATTCTCTCCTAGACTCTCTACAATCTGGCTTCCGCACTGCTCACTCCACGGAAACAGCCCTCACTAAAATAACTGATGCTGCCAAAGACAGAGGTCATTACACTCTGCTCATATTACTCGACCTCTCTGCAGCATTTGACACCGTGGACCACCCTCTTCTCCTTCACATTCTCCATACTCTTGGTATTCGGAACAAAGCTCTATCCTGGATCTCCTCTTACCTCTCCCATTGTACTTTCAGTGCCTCTTCTGCTAACACCACGTCCTCCTCTATTTATCTCTCTGTCGGGGTACCCCAGGGCTCTGTCCTGGGACCTCTTCTCTTTTCTCTGTACACACTCTCTCTAGGTGACCTAATAACATTTTTTGGGTTTAAATATCACCTCTAAGCTGACGACACACAAATTTACTTTTCAACACCCGACCTTACACCTGCTGTACAAACCAAAGTTTCTGAATGTCTCTCTGCTATATCATCCTGGATGGCCCTCCGTCGCCTTAAACTCAACATGGCTAAAACAGAACTCCTCATACTTCCTCCCAAATCTGGCCCTACTACCTCCTTCCACATTACATAGTTACATAGTTACATAGTTACATAGTAGATGAGGTTGAAAAAAGACTTCCGTCCATCAAGTTCAACCTATGCTAAATTTAGACAACAGATACTTTATCCTATATCTATACTTATTGATCCAGAGGAAGGCAAACAAATAACCCCATTAAGGGGAAAAATTAATTCCTTCCTGACTCCAAGAATTGGCAATCGGATTAATCCCTGGATCAACATCCTTCCCATGTATACTTATTTGGTATATCCCTGTATACCTTTCCCATCTAAAAAGATGTCCAACCTTTTTTTGAACAAATCTATTGTTTCTGCCATCACAGTCTCCATGGGTAATGAATTCCACATTTTAACTGCCCTTACTGTAAAGAACCGTTTCCATTGTTGCTGGTGAAATTTCCTTTCCTCCAACCTTAAGGGATGGCCCCGAGTCCTTTGTACTGCCCGTGGGATGAATAGTTCTTTTGAAAGCTCCTTGTATTGTCCCTGAATATATTTGTATATAGTTATCATATCCCCTCTTAGACGCCTCTTTTCTAATGTAAATAAATCTAATTTAGCTAGCCTCTCCTCATAAGTTAGAATGTCCATCCCTTTTATTAATTTGGTGGACCTTCTCTGCACTCTCTCTAGTTCCATAATGTCTTTTCTTAGGATTGGTGCCCAAAATTGTACTCCATATTCAAGGTGTGGTCTTACGAATGCTTTGTAAAGGGGCATAATTATGTTTACTTCCCTTCCATCCATTGCCCGTTTGATGCAAGATAAGATCTTGTTTGCCTTTGCAGCTGCTGCATGACATTGGGCACTATTGCTAAGCCTTCTGTCTACAAGCACTCCTAAATCCTTCTCCATCCCCAATATATCTCCATTTAATTTGTAAGCCTTTTTATTCTTGTATCCCAAATGCATAACCTTACATTTATCTGTATTAAACCTCATCTGCCATTTACCTGCCCACGTTTCCAGTCTCTCCAAGTCCTTCTGAAGAAAAATTACATCCTGCTCTGATTCTATTACCTTACACAATTTAGTATCATCGGCAAAGATGGAGACTTTGCTCTCGATCCCAACCTCAAGGTCATTAATAAACAAGTTAAAAAGTTACTGTTACTGAAGTACGATCATTCACCCAGTAGCCCAAGCACGCTGCTTAGGGGTCACCCTGGATTCCTCTCTCACATTCTCCTCTCACATTCAAAACGTTTCTAAAACCTGTCGCTTCTCCTCCGCAATATCACTAAGATACGCCCGTTCCTCTGTTGCTCGACTGCTAAAACTCTGACTGAGGCCCTCATTCTCTCCCGTCTTGATTAATGTAACCTCCTGCTGTCCGGCCTTCCTGCCTCTCACCTGTCTCCCCTACAATCTATCCTAAACGCTGCTGCCAGAATCGCTCTGCTCTTTCCTAAACCTGTCTCTGTGTTTCACCTCCTGAAATCCCCCTCCTGGCTTCCGATCAAATCCCGCATCTCACACTCGATTCTCCTCCTCACTTTTAAAGCTTCACACTCTTCTGCCCCGCCTTACATCTCAGCCCTAATTTCTCGTTATACACCATCCAGACTCTTGCGTTCTTTTCAAGGATGTCTTCTTTTTACCCCCTTTGTATCTAAAGCCCTCTCCCGCCTTAAACCTTTTTCACTGACTGCTCTGCACCTCTGGAATGCCCTTTCCCTCAATACCTGACTAGAACCCACTCTATTCACCTTTAATACCCACCTTAAGACACACTTGCTTAAACAAGCATATGAATAGCACTGTGGATAATACTGGACACATGATATAAAGCTTAGCCCCCTGCAAACGCACTTACCAGAACTCCCTCCTACTGTCTCTGTACGTTCTCCCTACCTACCAATTAGACTGTAAGCTCCTCGGGGCAGGGACTCCTCTTCCTTAATGTTACTTTTATGTCTAAAGCACTTATTCCCATGATCTGTTATTTATATTATCTGTTATTTATTTGATTACCACGTGTATTACTACTGTGAAGCGCTATGTGCATTAATGGCGCTATATAAATAAAGACATACAATACAATCAGGCTTACAAGAGGCCTGAGCCTCTGGGCTTGGGGAGTCTGGGGTGGCTGTTGCAGCGCCTCCACCCGTGAGGATTACAGCGTTGGCGGGATAGCCCCTCACGAGAACAGGTACCTATATGGTACACCTCAAATAACCATAATCCAAACAATATATATGCAACACACTTTACTATGGTTCCATAGCATGCCCAGTAACACAATACACACACAATAACTGTAACCACAGGTAATTACATTAGCAATTGTCCCCCCAAAGTACTGAGGGTGCCCTGGGCACCTAGAACCCGGTGTCCAGCACAACAATCACTCCCAGAGATATATGTGAGGGCAGCACTACCCTCCACGTGTGGTGCACGTGGGTACCTTCCTGAGTACTCGGGTACATCAGGGTATGCTCAGACAGGCCTCATCCATGATCCCACGATGCAGGGCCTCCGACACAATCCCCTCTCGCCTTATGTCCGGAAGTACCGTGCGGCCGTTCCACCAGGCCTGGGGAATCTTCGCTGTGGTTCCGTCTGCCCCGCTGGATCTTCCGATCATTAAGGGGCAAGTCCCTTACTATTGGCCAGCCCTACAGTACTCAACTACGGTGTAGGGGAAACTAGCTGGGGCTTACGGGAAACAAGTCTGGCTTAGTCCAACGGGGCTTGACTAGCTCCCCAGACACTACCTCTTCCTTCGCCGGCTCCGTCAGAACTGAGCACGCCGCCTCCAGTCCGCAGAGGAAATCCTGAACTACAGGACCTCCTCTTCCTGCGGCGCCAACCCCAAGATGGCCGCTGCCTTACACACAGTCCATATGTATGTGGTTGCACCAACCACAACATGCCAATGCAGCTCACTCAAACCCTCCCACGCGACAGGACCACTGTCAGGGAGGAGGCAAGGGAGGGTACCCTGCTACATATATATATGTGTGTTTGTTAACTAAAAGGTAAAAAGGACAATATTATTTTTCTGGGCAATACATTATTCTCTTAAATATAAATTGGATTAAATTATTTATAATACATTCTACAAGCTTTCGATATAAGCTACAATATTTTTCCTAACTGTAGTTACACTGGGAGTTCAAAGAGTCTTAAAAAATTTGTATTATTTGTACAATTTGCAGCTACTGTATATTCTCATATTAAGCATGTCCCCATAACAACATCATATCTATACAAATTGTAGACAGAACCTTCCCTCTGTCTTTCTAGAAATGTGTAAAATACATTACAGGTTTCACTAACTAAAGATTTGAAGACAAGATACAATTTAAAAGAGAACTCTCTTGTGCATTTTAATGTCTATATTGTATTTACTCAGACACCGTTGATATGCTGCTACAAACCCCCTTATTTTGCCACAATTACTGTACTACTGCATCAACAAATACTGTACAGGGGAACCCCTTCTTCAAACCTTTTTAAAAAATATATTTTTAAGAAGAGCTGTCTGGAGTAGGGTGACCTGTCTGGAGTAGTGCCACCTAGAGTAGGGTGACCTGTCGGGAGTAGTGATACCTGGAGTAGGGTGACCTGTCGGGAGTAGTGCCACCTGGAGTAGGGTGACCTGTCAGGAGTAGTGCCGCCTGGAGTAGGGTGACCTGTCTGGAGTAGTGCCATCTGGAGTAGGGTGACCTGTCTAGAGTAGTGCCGCCTGGAGTAGGGTGACCTGTCGGGAGTAGTGCCACCTGGAGTAGGGTGACCTGTTGGGAGAAGTGCCGCCTGGAGTAGGTGGATCTGTCGGGAGTAGTGCTGCCTGGAGTAGGGTGACCTGTCTGGAGTAGTGCCGCCTGGAGTAGGGTGACCTGTCGGGAGTAGTGCCTCCTCGAGTAGGGTGACCTGTCTGGAGTAGTGCCTCCTGGAGTAGGGTGACCTGTTGGGAGTAGTGCCGCCTGGAGTAGGGTGACCTGTCGAGATTAGTGCCGCCTAGAGTAGGGTGACCTGTCTGTAGTAGTGCCGACTGGAGTAGGGAGACCTGTCGGGAGTAGTGCTGCCTGGAGTAGGGTGACCTGTCTGTAGTAGTGCCGACTGGAGTAGGGAGACCTGTCTGGAGTAGTGCCGCCTGGAGTGGTCCTGTATTACCCGAGACAGTCCCGGATTTGCAGCAAACGTCCCAGTGTCCCGACAATCATTTTAAAATCTTAAAAATGTCCCAGTTTGGCGAGGGGTGGTGGTAGCTGTGTAGAAGGGCAGAGGGGGATGGTGGTGGAGGAGGGTGAAGTTGGCATCAGCAGAAGGTGAGTGCTGCCAGGGTACAGGACGAACCGCTGCCCCCCCACCCTCTCCTCCGTTGCCGGTAAGGTCCAGGATAGAGAGAACATGTGGGGATAGAGAGAACATGTGGGGAGAGAGAGAACATGTGGGGAGAGAGAGAAAATGTGGGGGAGAGAGAACATGTGGGGAAAGAGAGAAAATGTGGGGGGAGAGAGAAAAAAAATGTAGAGTGGGAGAGAGAGAAAATGTGGAAAGAGGAAGAGAGAATGGAGAAGGGAGAAAGGGTGGGGAGGGGGAGAGAGAATGGAGGAAGGGAGAAAGAGAATGGAGAAGGGAAAGAAAATGGGTCAGGGAGAGAGATAGAGGAGGAAGAGAGAGAATGAATAATACACAAATAGGGACGCTATTAGACAAATACCATTATAATATTTATTTTTTAGTGATATCCTTTGATTTATAAATAATATTTTAATGTTTTTAAAGCTCCTGCGTCACGCGGGTCAATAGGAAGTCATAAGGATGATGTTGTGGCTTCCTTAAACCTCCATATTGATTGCTCAGCCTGGGCTCCCACTGGCAACACCTATGGAGGTAAGTATCGTGGGAAGCTCCGGGAATCCCTGCTTCAAACCTATTAATAAAAGAAAAAAAAGTGCCGGGGCAGTCCCGGATTTGCAGCAAGTTCCGGCAATCATTTTAACATCTTAAAAATGTCCCAGTTTTGGCGGGGGATGGCAGCAGCTGCGGAAAAGGGCAGGGGCTGCAAAAGAGGACGATGTAGGGAGAGGAGGAGGACAGTAGAGGGTGGGGATGGTGTTGGAGGAGGGTGAAGACAGTGGCATCAGAGGAGGAGGGGGGGTGGGGGGCTAACCCAGGGGTCCAACCAGGGAATTCAATCAGGCAGAGTGCTGTCAGGGTACAGGATGAACACACCCCCCACCCCCCCTCCGCTGCTGCTGGTAGGGTGCAGGATAGAGAGAAAATGTGGAGAGATAGAATGGGGAGAGAAAGAGAGAGAGAATATATAGGATAAATAGGGTGAAGCTATTAGACAAATACCATTATAATATTAATTTTTTAGTGATATAATCTGCGTCATAAATTAATATTTTATGTGTCCCGGATTTTACATTTACAAATCTTGTCACCCTAGCACGGAGTGAACACTTAGCACAGGAGTGCGCAAAGTTTGTGCGCTGTGCCCCCCTCTGCCTTCCAGCCCCTGTACTCCCCCCCCTTACCTAAAATCCGGCGTCAAATGACGCGCGGGTTCACGTGACCCGCAGCGTCATTTGACACGCGTTGCTATGGTGATGTGTCACGTCACATGTTGCCATGGCGACACGTCGCCGAATCTTGTGCCCCCCACTTTGCGCACCCCTGCCTTAGCACATGAATTAATTATACATTACTCTTGTATTACCCTTAACAAGCAGTAGATGGCACTGCAATAATTTAGTCTACCTTTAAAGTAATAGCCAATATATTCTCTGGAGAATATGTGAAACTGATTTTTAGTGAATGAGACTCATTCCAAATGAGAAAAAAAAACAAAAAACTGTTTCCTCACCCCACTTGCAAACAACTTCCCCTCTAGATTTCCCAGCATATTTTAGCTTTAGCGTCTTGCTATATCTGATTTGTCTGCCAATACACTGTACAGTGCTTTCTAAACCACGCAGAAGGAATCTGGTGCTACCAGACATACATACATCCAATGTAATATCTAATATATGAAAAAATGGCATACCTCCATAACTCCAGTATACCCTATCAAAAAGCAGGTCTGGGGAGACTAGTGTCTAGTGTAACCTGTCGGTATACACAAACAGCAATTCCTGACACAAAATAAAATCTCCCACCCACTACTATAATAACATCAATTGTATCCACATAATCAGAACTCACTATTATGGAGATCTGAAGCAGTCCTGGGAGGTCCAATGGATAAACAAATACAAGTGCGCAACTAAATACCTCTATTGTAGTAAAGTTAACCCATTAATCACCTATGTGATATATTGAAATAAACAACCTTTGTATTGGAGATAGGCGTCTGCAGCTATAATGATAGGGATGAGAACACCCCTAAAGCAACTGAAATACAAAGAAAACAAAAGCGCAAACGCACATAGTGAATATGTAAAAATGATATATATATATATATTGTGAAGGTAAAATATCTGCGTACATCAGATCAATTGTTAATCAGCATTTCATGTACAATGACATGAGTTACCCAACGTTACAGAGTCACCACTGGATCGAGGGACATCTGCCCCGCTGCCGAGGAGGGAATCTCCGCCTGGGAACACACCGTCGCGACACTTGGGGTATAACATCTGCTCCTCTCCAAAACCAAGGCAGGAAGCCCCCGCAGGTTAAAGCCGTCCAAACTGCCTCTCCGTCCAGCTGATCGCCAGTGGGGACGCTCTCAGGAGTCAGAGCTGTTACAGCCGTGCCGGGCTGATTCGCCGAGTGTCCCTGATGAAGTAGCTTTCGCTACGAAACGCGTTGGATAGATTTTAATAGCCCATATGATAATCTTTATCTCAATCTGCGTGCCTACACTCATGTAGAGTTTTTAGCATTTTCGGTGGAACTTTGAAATATCTAAGTGACGTGATATTCCACTTTACGGCCATCCTCACTTTACGGCCATCCTCACTTTACGGCCGGTCGTGAACAACATACGGGACACTCGGTGAATCAGCCCGGCACGGCTGTGACAGCTCTGACTCTGTATTTCTGGGAGGTCCAATGATGTGCATCCGTGAGACTAAGCGGCAAGATGAGTAGAAAAAAAATGGAGCACTAGCTACGAAGCGAAGAAGGACCCAGAGGGGGCTCACTCATGGTGGTTTTCCTGCCTCGTTAGGGGTCTTTTGTATGGCCCTATAAAGTCTACTTATTTTTATGAGTGAGCCCCCTCTGGATCCTTCTTCGCTTCGTGGATAGTGCTCCTTTTGTTTCTATTCATCATGCATTCTAAACCAAGTTGATGTTTTTACACTGTGACTCTGCTACCGTAGCTGATGTTTTAACTGTTAATGATACATATTCCTCTTATGATATGGTTATATATGGTTTCCCATGCAAGAGCTTTGCTAATTAATGTCTTGACAGATTTGTTTTTCTTTGTTTCACTACAATATCAAATGTAATGTTCTGATTTTCTATTGTTATAGATTTAGAATTGTATTTTTTGTGTAGCCTTCAAGATTGTTTTTCTTGAACTAAATACTATTGTAACACACTTGAGTGAGTTTTGAGATACAGCACAGTATTAGAACACTCTTGCTGTGAATCTACTACTTTTGTAAACATCTGTAAGCTGTCACACATTAAACCTACTGTTGTTAGCCTGGATACACACTAAATAAACTGCAACTTGCACGCTGTTTCAGTTTTACATAAAAAAGTATAACTAAATGAATGTGTAATTTTCCTTATTTTTACTTTCCAAAAATGTTGGGGCCTATGTACCAAGATTTCATTTAACATCATTTTGCTCGGGAAAATGTCAGTGCTAATACAAACAATCGTATATATATGAAGAATTCATACAAATGATGCATAATTTGTTGTTTGAAATTATTTTGGCACATCCATCAAGTTGAATAGCTGATTGATGTAAATTAAATGAAAACACAATTATGTGTATTTTTTTTATTTATACAGTAACTAGAATTAGTACTGTATATATCAATATTATTTATAAAATAGTAAGCTCTATAATGAAACATCTGGGCTGCTTCCAATACCTTTTTGGCTGATATATAGTAACGTCATTCGGCACTACCATCGGTTGACTGTGACAAGCTGTCCACCACGACTTGTAAGTGGTTAACATAATATTATGCTCTATAATCCTTATTATTATATATTTTATCATCTGCTCTAGGATGGCTAGTCCTATCTCGCTCTGGATAATAGCTTCCATTATATACATAGGCAAGAGAGCCTGGGGTCGGTGAAACATTTTTTGGGTGGTAGCCTCACATCTCCAAGTATCAGTATTTCATGGATAGCATGTCATTAAATAATTTGGCATTAGAGGAACCATTCCTTTACTGTTTTTTTTTAAGCCCCCTCGTTTTTTTTTTTTTACATGGTGGGAACCGGGATTCTCTCAAAGCCATGCTTCTATTTTTAGCTCCAGGGAAATCCACTGTCCCGAGATTCTTTGTGGTGCAGATATCGGGTTTTATTCTCCCTCAAGAGAAGCAAAATTGCTCTCAGATCTCGGGTCAATAGGAAGCTGCAACATCATCGGTTGTGGCTTCCTATTGGGTGGTCATTTAAATCCCCTTTCAAAACCAGGAAGTAACACCGTAACTTCACTGTAGGTACGTAGAGAACTGGTTCTATTCCTTGAAGAAAAAAAATGGAGGTTAGTTACGGTTAGCTCCTTTAAGTTCTCGTTTTCATGCTCATTTGCATACTGTACAGTACATACAAAATATTGCTGTCATATCCACATGGTAAAAAATGGCCTTTACCCTGCTTTACCTGCTTCACCACTGGCTATGTGTCTTTTGTAAATACTTGTAGGTTTAAAAATAAAATGAACGTTAAATGCCAAGTGAATTTAGGCCTGAGATGAGTGACCTTAAAGGTAATTTTACTACTATAACAGAGATCTCAAAACCATGGTACCAAATTGTCTCTGGCCCTGAAAATGTTAGTACACTTTAGTTTGATCCATGTACACTAATATATGTAAGTTATGTTTTGAATACTTTGCTAAAGCCCGCAAGCATACTTTATCATCTAACCATAGCAGGGATACCTATCTCTAATTTTTCATGTCTCTGTAGTCCCCACTTGGTGGAAGAGTAAGTTATGAAACTAACTAGTATAGGTTTGGTTTAAAGGAGCAGGGGGGAAGGGGTATGGGTGAGAAAAAGAACAGTAGGAACTTCTAATTTAAAGCTAGTAAATCTTCATGTACTGTTCTTCTTTTATCATCTTCCCACTAGGTGTTTCTCTTATGCTATATTTAGGATCTAAGGAAAATGAGTTAAAGCATCAATTTCTTTGATGTTGGTGAACATTTTTCTCACAAGTGCCCCTTGGAGCTCCCCTTCCGTTA
Source organism: Ascaphus truei (assembly GCF_040206685.1). Lineage (NCBI taxonomy): Eukaryota > Metazoa > Chordata > Amphibia > Anura > Ascaphidae > Ascaphus > Ascaphus truei. The sequence continues at coordinate 314,609,647 of NC_134485.1, forward strand.
AGCTTTTGAAGAGTGCCTTGTTTTCCTTTCATTTCCTGCAATAAAACATCGTTGGCCACAGGTCTAAATAGGACACTCCACTTTCGTTGTATACAATCTCTCTTAATAACGTTTTCCATGTTCTGTTTATCTTATTTTTCTTTTGTATTCTTGACAAAACTCTTGCCTACATGTCTTCATAAAGCAATGAGTTATATCTGGGAAAAACGTGCACAAAGCTGAGAGGAAACACCCCCCCCCCCGTCCCCGTCCCCCCGCCCCCGTTAGATTTATCAAAGAAAAGAAATGTCATTGGTTTTAATAGAATTTTTTCTTTGAGAAATATTGTGCTCTTCCAACAAGTTAACATTAAAATTACAAAGCGAGTTACTGTGTGGCAAAACAAAATGGTGGTCAGACAAGAAACAATGGATGTAGAATCCAATCTAGCACCATATTTATGAGCCGTATTTACTCCCATCCAGATTTGTTGTTACATTGACTGAAATGACGCTCAGACATCAATCATATCAAATCTTTAGATAATGTGCTTAAGCTCTAAATAAGTGCTTTTATATTTTAGGACATGATGATCCAGATCCACACAGGTCCGTTATTAACATAGGTTGACGCCTCATTTAGTGCTAACGGAACTGTTCAGAGCTTAATAATGCATGTTAAGTGCGGATGTCGGACAGAAAGGGCATTATTTCAACTAACTATACCCATGGAACTCCGTTAACGCAGGAATTGCAACGAATCTTAATTGAATTGAAAAGAATCGAACTGTAAGGAATCGGGGAACACGTCCTTTGTGACGTGTTCCCTCCTTACCTGTCTTATCTCTGACCTCCGCTCTGGCACCAGCGCGTGCGCGCACCCCTGCTCTGCTTACAGAGCGCGCACGCATGCGCAGCTCTTCTAGTGTGCCACGGAGCTTTGCTCCTCCCCCTTGAACTGTCTGTGCTTCCCTCGCATGGCGTGCACACGTTACGATGTGCTCCGCCCCCCAGCTGCATGGCAAGTATTCATTTAGCCCACTTGTCTCCTGCAGCCAATCCTTGCCTCTGCACCTCCGCTCCGCCTCCCTTGCTACTGGTTCCTGTGTGCTACATAAACCCTGCAGTTCCTCTCATACCTTGCTGAGCATAACCTGTTGTAGCCTTGAGCTCCTACGTCTGTTGTGCCTTGCTCCTTGTCCTGTGTTTATCTTGCAGTTTAACCCTTCGTGTACTGACCCGACTTGACCTTGGAACCTCTCTGGATACTGGCCCCGGCTTACCCTCGACCTTGCGGATATCTCCAACCCAGACCACGGCTATATGGGCTTCCACGATTCTGACCTCTCCACCCCAGAGCACGGCTAACTGATTTGACTATTCTGAACTCTCCATTCCAAGACCTTGGCAAGTATCCACTAACCCACTCTCTCCAACCCAGACCTGGCTACGTTTGACAATCCGCCTGCCAGGCACGCTTCCGCTGCTGTGGATGCGTGGTTTACTACTTCCCCACCTCAGTACCGGGGTCCTGTCTTGCTCGTGGGCAGCGCAAGCATTACAGTATGCTTAGAGCAATGAACATGGACCCCCCTGAGGTGGGCCAAGCCTGTCTTCGATTTCTGAGCATTTCCAATACCTAGATAATCAGATTGTTTGCCTTACTCAAAATCTGGCCACGGTTTCCCTTAATCAATCACAATCCAGAATTATTAGACCTGCTACCTTGTCTGGTTCTTCCCACCTGAAGCCTCTCTCTCCCTCGAGCCACGTCTCCCCACTCCCAATCGATATGCGGGAGATCCCCATGGATGCCGAGGTTTTCTCAACCAATGTGACATATAGTTCGAGTTAACCCCTTCCCACTTCTCTTCTGATAGATCTAAGGTGGCATATATTATCGCTTTATTAACCAGAGATGCATTGGCATTGGCATCCCCCATCTGGGAGCAGGGACCAGAGCTTGTTCAAGACTTTCCACTCTTCAAGAAGGAATGTAAGCAAGTCTTTGATGCCCCTGGCCGTAAGATTACTGCTGTTTCTTCTTTATTTCACATTTCTCAGGGGCACAGACCGGTTTCAAGATACGCTCTGGAATTTCAGTCCATCGCGGCAGAGACGGGCTGGAACGATGAGGCATTATCTGCAGCTTTCTGGCAAGGCCTTTCCGAAATCTTAAAGAATGAATTAGCTGCTCAAGAAAGACCTACGATGCTCGAGGATCTTATTGCTATGTGTTTTAGGGTGGATCAACGCCTTCAAGAAAGGAGGCTGGAACGCCATTACCTACGTTCTCTCACACCAACTGCTCTTGTTCCCAGTCTGTCTCCTTCTACTTTCCCAGCTCTTGAGGCTCCAGATCCAATGCAGTTAGGAAGTCACCAGCTCTCCCCTTCAGAGAAACAACGCCGGAGAACTGGAGGATTATGTCTTTACTGCGGACTGTCGGGTCACCTGGTGCTTCACTGTCCCACGAAGCCGGGAAATGCCAACACCCAATGAGGTATAAGGGGGTCTCATTGGGTACCATTTCTTCTTCCCCTCCAAGTAAGAGAGGTCTACCTACCAGGGTCATGCTGTCTATCTTCCTTGAGGGTCCTGGCTTCCTAGTCCCTGTCTCTGCCTTCATCAACCCCAGGTCTGTTGGAAATTTTGTGGATCAAGATTTCGCTACCAAACATAAGATTCCTCTGATCAAAAAATCAATACCAGTGGTTCCAGAGGCTATCGACGGACGTACCCTCCAGCCAGTCTTCATTTCATTGGAGACGCCTACTCTTACTCTTTCCACTACTGACGATCACAAGGAAAAAATCAAATTGGATGTTATTCATTCACCCTCTGTACAGGTAATTCTAGGCCTTCCTTGGCTCCAACAACACAATCCGCTTACAGACTGGACAGATACAATGGGGTGTTGCCTCTGAAATTGCTCCTGTATCATCGGTACAACTTATCGCTGGCGTAAGAGACCAGTACTCCTGCCAAACCTACGCTGCCTGAAGTACTGTATATGCAGAATTCATGGATGTTTTTGATATAGTTCGCTCGGAGACTCTACCTCCGCACCGCCCTTATGATTGCCCCATAGAGCTTCTGCCCGGTGCCATCCTTCCTAAAGGCATATCCTATCCTTTGTACCTTCCTGAGACTAAGGCTATGTCTGAATATATTCAGGAGAAATTAAAGAGAGGGTTCATTAGAGCTTCTTCCTCCCCAACCAGGGCTGGGTTCTTTTTTGTTAAGAAACATGGTTCACTCTGTCCTTGCATAGACTATAGGGGTCTTAACAAAATAACAAAATTACATAATAAGAATCATTACCCTTTGCTACTCATCTCGTAATTGTTTGATCGTCTACAACGTTCTTCCATTTTTTCTAAACTCGATCTTCGTGGGGCCTACAATCTCATATGCATTCAACAAGAGGACGAATGGAAAACGGCCTTCAATATGAGAGACGGCCATTACGAATATTTGGTCATGCCTTTCGGGCTCTGTAATACCCCAGCTGTCTTTCAATGATTCGTGAATGATATTTTTCGAGATGTCCTCAACATTTTTGTAATTATCTACCTAGACAATATTCTTATTTTTTCTAGAACTTTATCCGAGCATATTCAACGCACTAAGTTAGTTCTCTCACGTCTACGTGAGAATCATCTCTATGCCAAGATGGAGAAATGTCTTTTCCACCAAACATCCACTTCTTTCTTGGGATACATTATCTCTGATAAGGGTTTCTCTATGGATCCTGATAAACTTAAGGCAGTTGTAGATTGGCCCCAACCCACTTCTCTTAAGGCGATTCAGCGGTTTCACTAACCTGAGCGTGGGAATTCTCCTGCCAGACAATCACTGATTTGCCGGGTTGTAAAGCCGGGAGGGCACCTTTTCTCAGGTTGCAAAGGGGCATGCGCCAACCTGGGACCTCTGCCTCTTTGCATACCAAGCCCACCCGCTGCCCAGGCTCCACAGAGTCTGGGTTCTGTCAAATGGTTGCCAGATAGACTTGTGTTAGCCCAGGATTTGGGTACTCACGCAGAACTGCAATACCCCTCCTGTTCTAACACCTTGGCATCCCTGAGGCTTTCAAGTACGGACTCCGGACAGACACAGAGGCACCAAGCTTGGTAGCCACCTGGGCTGGCTGGAATCCATGACTTAGAAAATCCCTCTTCATATACAGGTTACCAATGTATATACTGTACACATTAAACTATAACCATTTAATAAAATATATTGTGTCCTGTTTTCTGTGTGCTAAAAGGTATGAGTTCCTATTCTGGTGTCAGGGATGGAGTGAGTGTATATATTTTGGCACACATTAGAAAAATAACTTTTAAAACTTTTAAACACTGTGATCATGCTCAGCTTTATAACTTAGCTGGAGCATCCCCTGAACCCTTACACTGGGTTCAGTGTACCTGGGTATGTATCTGGGTATCTCTGCTATATTGGGAAACCCCTGCTACACTAGGGACACCGTGTATAGCTGCAGATATAGTTTAACCCCTTCAAACCCATTTACCTTGTCTGGATGATGCTGCAGCAGGGATCCTGGCGGTGAGCCGTAATAACGCTTTCAAAGTCAGAGTTTGGCAGAGTAATGTGCTTGGCTGTATCCGAGAATCTCACTGAATTCCTGGATACAATTTTTAAGGTATCCCATAACTTTGGAACCCCGATACATAGACACATTCTGTAAAGAATTTCTCTGACAAATCCACCCTGAAACTTACAACCTACAAATCTCCCGATCCCAGCACCCCAGTAAAGGCAAAAGACAAATAAATCTTTAACGTCGCAAAATTAGTATACAGTCCCAGTAATATATTTTCGACATCTGGGTCCCAGAGCTGACACTCTAAGTCCCTAACAAACGGGTCAGGGTTAACCAAGTGGGCTTAACCTTTATTGATGAGCCTGGTTAACCCCTTCAACATCACACCTGCCCCTTCTGTTCCTAATTAGGGGATTGTCAAATGTAGTGTCAGTCCTGTTCCTGCTCAAGGAGACAGGAAGCAGTAGAGCTATCAGACTCTTCCATGGTGGGATGAGCGTGCTCACCCCCAGCCTTTGGGTTGGGGGAACATCTGATTCAGCCACAGATGCTCTATACTACTAGGGACAAAGCACTATCCAGAGGTATGGAGCCTCTGAGACCTTGCATCGCTGTAAGAAGATCTGCAGTGGTTGTCCCCAATAAAGACCTTGTTCATAATATACCTCTGTCTGAGTTTCAGTCCTTGGGCAGAGGGAGAAACAATGCAATAGTGGGGGCTGACTGCCGAACATCATGGAGCCCACTACTGCTGGAGGCGCTAAGCACCATGAGAAGAACTCAGAGAATAACCTAAGCCTGTCCTGGTCTTCCACCATCGCAGATCAGACCCAGCTCTCCTGAACCTAACAGGTATTTGCACCACACACTAGGTAGCACAGGCTGTGTATCTCCCAGAGGGTGGGGGAAACAGTGATACAAGTACATCAGATGCTACACAGGAATCCAAGAAAGATACGCTGGGCTCTGAAGTGGCTGTCTGAGACTCAGCATTGATTACCCTAGGTGTTGCACAGGAATCAGAGAGAGATACACTGGTCTCTGAAATGGTTGTCTGGAAATCCACAGTGGTTATACTAGTTACTGCTGAGGAAGAAGAGAAATATATGCTGGTTTCTGAAGTTCGTGTCTGAGAATCTGCAGTGGGTATACAAGATACTATGGGAAACTATATGGCAAGAGCCTTAGAAACTGTCAAAAGAACCTCAGACATTGCAGGCGAATCAGAGAAACTTGATTTTAAAGTAGGAGTTTTAGCATTAATGATGGGTATATCACACACTACAGGAGAGTCAGAGAAGTTGGCTACTAGTTTTAATTGATGTGTTGGCTAGTGGTTTTATTAATTAATTGATTTGTTGGCTAGTGGTTTAAATTAATTAATTGTTTTGTTGGCTAATGTTTAAAATTAAATAATTGTTTTGTTGGTTAGTGCTTTTATTTATTAAATGAATTGGTTGGTTATTGATTTTATTTATTAAATTGATTGGTTGGCCAGTGCTTTTATTTGTTGAATTGGGGTGTTTAGGTGCTTGTGTATATATTATTGTGTATTTTTGGCCTTCATGCTTTTTTATTAGGGTGACCATTGAGTGATATAGTGGCTTATCATGCCCATATTATATGTGTATGATGTACCACTATGCCAATGCCAATCAATGGGTATAGTGGGTGGGTATAGTAGTCCTGGGGTGGGTGGTTAGGACTCCCGGGTGGGTAGCGGGGGATGGTGGGTTAACCCGTTAATTAGTATAGCGGTTATTAATCGCTAAGGTGATTAAGGGGTTAAGGGCCATTAGATTGTATTTTTTCATGTATTCTTGCTGACATTGTAGGACATGGACCTGAGTATGCTGACGAGGACACCCTTCCTGATGGCACGGGTAAGTAGAAAGGTTTATTTACTTTATTTATGCTGACTGGCTAATGTTTTATTTTGTAATGGGCAAATTAGCTATTATCCATATCTGGATAATAGTAATTTTGCCCATTACTGTACTGTATGTATTGGGCGTGGGGGGGAGGAATGTAATAATTTGAATGTATGCATATTTTTTTTCAGGCACAGGATTGGTACCGCAGGCCAGCAGGGACCCCCAGACACTTGCGAGAACCACCTGAAGACCCCCAGATACCCATGGGAACCACACGAGGACACCGGACACCCAAGGGACACCCACGGGAACCTTCTGGGGACCCATGTGGGGCCCCCGGATACCTGCAGGGACCACCTGTAGGCCCACAGACACTCACGGGGACCACTTGGGGACCCCAGATGGCCTCTGGCATCAATCCTGTGCAGAAAATATTAAAATGTTTTTATGTGGGGGCACAGCGGGTGGGTTGTTTATTGGTGGTTAGTACATATTGTAATTTTTATTGGGGGCAGAGGGGGTGAGTGAAGGGCCAAGTACCTGCTTCACTCACCCCCTCTACCCTCAATAAACCTGCTATTGTGCTTTAACCCCTTCATTGCCTTAGCGGATATCCGCTAGGGTAATGAAACTGCTTTAATGTAATTTTTATTAATAGTGTGCGGGAGCAGGGGGTCTCCTGAGCTGGACCGCATTGATTTCTGCCTCAGGGACCCCCTGCTTCCCGAGTTACAGGCCACGGTATGGGGCATTGGGTGCCGTATCACCGCCATTTTTAAATCGTCCGCATCACGTGACTGTTGGATTTAAATACTGGAGGAGATACCGGCACCCCATACCAGGGCCTGTAACTCGGGAAGCAGGGGGTCCCCGAGGCTGAAATGAATGCAGTTCATCTCAGGAGACCCCCTGCTCCCGCACACTATTAATACAAATGACATTAAAGCAGCTTCATTACCATACCAGATAGCCGCTACGGTAACAAATGATTATTTGTGTTTTAATACTAGTGTATTGTAGCAGGGCGTTTCTGGAGCAGAACCTCATTGATTTGAGGTCCGAGGACCCCCTGCTCCCAGAGATCTCCTATGCATTTAAATGTCCTGCGTCATGTGACCGTGGGAATAAGAATGCATAGGAGATACCGGCACCCCATAACAGGGACTGTATCTCGGGAAGCAGGGGGTCTCCAGACCTCAAATCAACAAGGTTCTGCTTCGGACACCCCCTGCTACACTACACTACACTAGTATGACATTTTATATTAAACATTTTTGATCTCTGGCGAGATTTGCGCAGGGAGAGACGGCTCTCTCTCTCTCTGCAGCAGAAAGAAATCTCTGGGTGAGCCCTTTTCAGAGGGGCGATCATTACGTCGCCGGCTACTCGCCAGTTTTGCAAATGTTGCTATCACTGGTATTCGGGGCTTTATGCATACCGTGATAGCAACGCTGTCAAAATGGGCGATTTAAATAGCCTAGAGATTTTTTTTCCCGCCGCTTAGTGCATAGGCCCCATAGTCGGATGCAAATGCACTGATTTTATCACTGCTTTCTGAATTGGCCCCTGTGTGTGTCTCTCTCCCTTTTTGATGACAAATCTATGCTTTCACAAGTACCAGTATGTGGTTAGGTAAGATTATATTAGCAATGCACTCCAAGAGTTTGATCGCTATCTGCAAAGGTGGATTAATCGGTGGTAGCTAAATGCACGCACAGCATATGGTACATCACATTAGGGATTGGATAGTTACACAAGACTCACAGCATCAGCATAAGTCCAGTAACCCATGTCTTTCATCTCAAACACAGTTTTCTCTGAGACCATGACATTTTTCACTCGATTACATTCACTATACGGCTTTCATTATCATGACTTAAATTTTAGCCATGGATTTCAGATATCTTATTTTCAAGAGTGTGAACTGAGCTGTGTGATTGGAGGCTGTACAGAGGACAAACTACTGAAATGTGCGCATATTTCCCCTGTTAAATATTTTGGTACAAATGAAAACAAGTAAATTAGACCTATTTGTTAATGTCACCACCCGTTTGGGTGCTCATTTAAAAAAAAAATGACATTAAGGATAACAAAGACTGACCCTGTGACGGTGCTCATCTCCAATCAGGAAGCGGAGCCGCAGGGCTGAGGTAGGGATGCAAATTAACCGACCAGAGCCCAGGGACTGAGTCCTGTTAGAGTATCCGTAGTCGGTAAGCAGGCAGGAGGTCAGGGCTGGCGGCAGTGGTGCAAAGTCCAGGCAAAAGGTTAGGGCAGGCAGCATGCAGCGAAGTCAGGTCATGGTCCTAAGATTCAGTAAAAGGGACATCAGACATTGAATCAGGAGTCTTAGAACCATCAAGGGTTACAGTACTTACTGCTGAGGAAACAGTGAGAGGTGTACTAGACCTTGAATGAGGAGCGGTGGAGAATTCATCTTTTGGCTCCTGGAATACAAGGTTAGCTTGCTAAAGCGGAGGGGTAGGTGCCGATGAAGTATCAGCCGGTGGTGCAAGAAGAGGATGGTTGGCATGGATTTGAAAGCTGGAGGTGATGGAAGCGATTACAGTGTCCCATGTAGTCAGGAGGGGAGAGTGCCTATCCAGGATTTGACCCTGGAGGGACAGCACCCTCCCTACCTCAGCAGGGTCCATAGGTGGCCTGAGCATTATGTGACAGTGCTCATCTCCGATCAGTAAGCGGACCTACAGGGCTGAGGTAGGGATGCAAATTAACTGACCAGAGCCCAGGAACAGAGTCCTGTTAGAGTATCCATAGTCGATTAGCAGGCAGGAGGTCAGGGCTGGTGGCATTGATGCAAAGTCAAGGCAACAGGCAAAGGGTCAGGGCAGGCGGCATGCAGCGAGGTCGGGGTCACTGTCCGGGGTCAGCGACAGGGATTCCAAATGAACAGGCTAGTCACAGCAACAGGCTAACCTCCAGAACAGGGAAGTCACAAGGATGGCTCAACAACATGCTAGGCACAGCAACAGGCTAGCCCCCCGAACAGGGAAGGCTCACAAACAAGGAAGGCTCAGCTACTTAGAACCCAAGGTGGCCAGGAACACAGGGAAGGCTCACGAATAAGGAAGGCTCAGTAATTGGAACCCAAGGTGGCCAGGAACACAGGGAACGTACATAATTGTCAGGCAGGGGCTGGAAGTCACTCGCTGCTATTTAAGCCCTTGAACAGGTGCAGCCCATATAGCAGGCTGTCAGTAATCAAAATGTCCACAGCAGCCAGGTAAGGCAGGTTCCAGCCAAAGCCTGGACTGGAACCCTTACAGACCCCAAGTTTCAACAACCCAAACAGGCGCTAACTCCCACTGACTTGAATGGAAACTAAGAACCACTCCGGTGTGTTAACCCATAACAGAGCTTGGTGAATAACCTTCTTACACACATTTTTTTGTCCTCTTCACATTTGAATTTGAAAGAGAACAAATGTGTAATCTTGCGAAATGTTTTAATTTTCCGAACACACTTCGCATAGTTACGGATGTGCAAATCTATTCCAGTTTGGTTTGCGATTATTTGAGTACTGTATTGTGTATATAAATATATATATATATATATATATATATATATATATATATATATATATATATATATATATATATATATATATATATATATATATATATATATGATAAGACACACAGAAATATCGCTCAACACTAAAGGTCACTGGTGTCCATAACAACTGTCAATAAGTAACATAAATCATACTCAACAGTGGTGCTAAAGGTTGAAATAATATTGAACCAACAGAGAAAGCAACCTTATAAAAAGCACACGGACATACCTATAGAGTGTAAACAAAAGTTTTTTTTATTAAAGTGAGTTAAAACAGGGGATAAAGTTAAAAGGTGAGGGGGCTCAGCTCTATCAAACAGAGTAATCCTAGAGACAAGGGTCTAAATATAGAACCAAATGTAACATGCACAGGACACAGGGAGCTCTGTAGAAGCACACCTGTGAAGATGGAAACCCACACTGAAAGTAAGTGTATCCACATTAGAATGATCACCATACAGTCATAATAACAAGCTGCAGGGAGTGGAGACAAAGATATGCAGGTAGCAATGTGAAGTATACATCACCACTCAGTGTAGGGGTATCACGGGCAAATGAATAGCTGGAGTGGGAGTCTGCTGAGGGGGGCCCCTACCTTCTTTCTCCAGATATGAGGCTCTGAGCTATTCATTTGCCCGTGATACCCCTACACTGAGTGGTGATGTATACTTCACATTGCTACCTGCATATCTTTGTCTCCACTCCCTGCAGCTTGTTATTATGACTGTATGGTGATCATTCTAATGTGGATACACTTACTTTCAGTGTGGGTTTCCATCTTCACAGGTGTGCTTCTACAGAGCTCCCTGTGTCCTGTGCATGTTACATTTGGTTCTATATTTAGACCCTTGTCTCTAGGATTACTCTGTTTGGTAGAGCTGAGCCCCCTCACCTTTTAACTTTATCCCGTTTTAACTCACTTTAATAAAAAAAACTTTTGTTTACACTCTATAGGTGTGTCCGTGTGCTTTTTATAAGGTTGCTTTCTCTGTTGGTTTAATATATATATATATATATATATATATATATATATATATACAGCATACGAACCAATCCAAGGACCAGTAAAGAGACAGCAAACTGCACAGGGTTAATCCAAAAAAACTGTATTCAAAACGTTTCGGTCCCACATGGAGACCTTCCTCAGAGCCGTGCATATAGGTTTTTGTGGGAGCTCAAAATGCTTGGTACCTTATACTCTGTATATATATAGAGAGAGAGGTTACCATACAGGGGAAATGTGACAGTTATAGTGCAATAACGAATTCCAATGTCATATATATAGACACATCAATCCCAAGATTCATCTGGTAAAGGCGTCTTCATTTCTCCTTTCCTAGGGAACTTCAAGAATAAAATGTACTCACTATTATTCCCCTGCAGGTCCCCAGGCGTGCAACCACATCCGTGATCCAAGAGTATCCAAAAAGTATTGTGTGAGGTGCACAGCGGCAAGAATCAGGTCAAGTGGCAATAAAAACTATTTATTCAGGCTGCATTAAAAAACGGCAGAGTACAGCTCTCCTACGCGTGTCGTGCCGTGAGGCACTTTATCAAGGTGGGGGGGTTTTAGCAGGTGGGGGGGGGGGGGGGTTAGCAGGTGGGGGGGAGTTGGCAGGTGGTGGGGGGGAGGGGGTGTTGGCAGGTGGTGGGGTTGGGTTTGGAAGGTGATGGAGGGGTGGGTTTTGGCAGGTGGTGGGGGGGGGGGGGGTTGGCAGGTGGTGGGGGGAGGGGGGTTGGCTGGTGGTGGGGGGTTAGCAGCTTGTGGGGGGAGGGGTGTTGGCAGGTTGTAGGGGGAAGGGGTGGTTGGCAGGTGGTGGTGGGTTTGGCAGGTGGTGGGGGGGTGGGTTTGGCAGGTGGTGGGGGGTGGATTTTGGCAGGTGGTGGGGGGTGGGTTTGGCAGGTGGTGGGGGGGTCAGTTTGGCAGGTGGTGGGGGGTTCGGCAGGTGGTGGGGTGTTCGGCAGGTGGTGGGGGGGGGTGTCGGCGCTTAGTTACCTGTTGAGAAGATTCAGTCTGGGGCAAGTGAGGAGAGGGTGAGGTACCCCATGGGTGTGGGTGATGGCAGTGTTCCTGGCGGGACTGTGGTGGTGCCAGGCGTGGTGCCATGCGTGGGGCGGTAGCTGTCAGGTCATCCATGGGTAATGCGGGGACCCGGCGGTACTGTGGGGGGTGGGTAGCTGGCGAGACTGGTTGCGACGCGGGTGGGCCGGCGGAAGTGCGGACGTGGTGTGGTTGCTGCCGAACGTGCGGCGGTGATTGGGGGGGTGCCAGCGGTACTGGGGTGGGTACGGTACCGTTATGGTCCCAGGGGGTGGTGGGACAGCGGTGGGGATGGGCGCAGGGGGGTGGCAGTGCTGCAGGGGAGGGAGGGGAAGGATGCGGGGGCTGGCACAGTAGGTGGTCCGTGAGAGTGGTGAGTAGGGGAGAAGCGCTAGTGGAGGTGACGTGTTGGGCCCTCCAAGCTGGGTTTGTGCAGGGGGGGGGCTGAGTGATGGCGGGCAGGAGAGACACGGGAGGCTGCGGGGTTTGTGCAGGGAGGGGTTGAGTGATGGTGGGCGGGAGAGACACGGGAGGCTGCGGGGTTTGTGCATGGGGGAGGCTGAGTGATGTCGGACGCCGGGTGGGGGAGAAGCGGGAGGCTGCGGGGTTTGTGCAGGGGTGGGGAGGGCTGAGTGATGTCGGGCAGTGGTGGGGGAGAGGCGGGAGGCGCGGAGTTTGTGCAGAGGGGGGGCTGAGTTATGTTGGGTGGGAGAGACACAGGAGGCTGTGGGGTTTGTGCAGGGGGGGGCTGAGTGATGTCGGGCGGCGGGTGGGAGAAAGGCGGTAGCCGGCGGGTTTGAGTAGTTTGGCCAAAGTGAGGGGGTGGCGGGTGGAGGTGAGGCAGGTCAGGACGGTCTGGCTGCACGGGACACGGGGGGGGGGGGGGCGAGACACACCGGCCAATGAGAGGCGTGCGGGGTCGGGGCCGGACCACGGACCAGCAAATATACAACGTTTTAAAATATATATACAGTATATAGATATATAGATATATATATATATATATATATATATATATATATACACACACATACACACATCTCGCCGAAACGCGTAGGAGTGGGTGCTGTAGGCAGGATCCCCTGGTCTGTCCCCCTCTTGAGAGACGTAACTATACTTTACAAGCTGCTGCTCTTAGCATGTTCTGTGACACGTTTTTATGCAGATAGGACTGTGCTCCACACCATAATAGCCTTAGGACTGTGTTCTTTGTACATTTGGAACGATATTATCTACAATTGTGTCTCTTACAGGACTGACTTCATTCTTAACTATGTGTAGCAAGTTTGGGGATTGTTTTCCACACTACATCAGTCCTGTGATATCCTATGTAGTGGCTTGACCTTATACTATGATTTTGGTCCTAGTTCACTCTCTATTATTGCATTTTGGTGTTGTACTTTCAGCCATCTCCTTTCTGCTTGAGACTTACTCTGTCTGCTGTTTTTCCCAGAGATAGTGCAATTTTCTCTTGGGATTTTTTTCAGCCTGGGATATTACCTGTCCATCTACCCGGTTGTTTATAGTGTCCTAGATTATTTACATGCTAGTTAGCATATCGCTTTGGTTTACGCATAGGGGATCCATGCCATGTTTTAAAATTCTGTGCTATCTTTTATCGTGTTTTGTGACATTCAATAAATAAATATGTACTTTTGATATTGCAGACGGTATACCCGAGTGCTACTTTTTGGGCTTCTTTCCCTGCTAGCTTACATATATATATATATATATATATATATATATATATATATATATATATATATATATATATATATATATATATATATATATATATATATATATATATATATATATACATATACACACACATACACACTGTATATAATATATACATTTTTTTAATTATTATTCAAGAAAAGCCAAACATTTGGTGCACACTTACTGTACCTCATGTTTTTTTTTTAAATGATCAATACCATCAAATATTCACAGCATTATTGCCAAACATTTTGTGAAAATTGCTACATTTTACAAAATACTCCAAAATATTTGCAAAACTATGGAAAAACATGCCCTCTGTTGCCAGGCAACACCTAACAGCCCATTCACGTGAAGGCGTAAGGTGTCTTGTGACATTATACGCTTAGTAAATATGGACCGTTATACCTTAGCAATGTATTAACGTTTGTCATTTTCTGGTGGTGTGTGAAATTTTTGGGCAACTTTTCCAAAAAACACAGATGGCCAAAATTAATCAGAATCACAATATGCGCAACAATTTTATCCATTCCATCAGGGTTACACTTATTAGTAAAAATTCTTAAGACATAAAAGTAACTACATCAAGATACAATTAACTTTATTTGCATTGTTATTGCATGTGGTTTACATATACAGGCAGTCCTCGGTTATCCAACGGAATCCGTTCTGGATGTAGCATTGGATAGTGAAACCGTTGTAAAGTGAGTCCCATGTAATCAGTGGCAGTGAGCGTAGGATAAAGCATTCAGGCGTCGGATAACGCATTCCGGCATCGAAAAACGGCCCTTAGGATTGCATTGTAAAGCGTTGGATATGCCATTTGTTGTGAAGTGAAACGTTGGATAACGAGGACTACAACACTTTTACAAAACAGTATCTTGTTTGTTTTTTTTTGCTTCAAACATTTTTAATTTGTTTTTCAAATATAATCAGGTGTGGGGGTGGAGACAGAATAAAAAAGGAAAAGGGAAGGGTGGGGGAGGATCAATAGAACCAACAAAATCAAATCAACAATACACTTCAAAGGTAATAATCATAACTGTAACAATACAAAAAAAAAAAAAAAAGTATAAAGGGGAGGCAAGCGACACAAGTGGTAATAACCTTAATCATTTTCCATAATCTTTGGTATGGTATGGCCTGTCACTTTTGAACACTTTTTTCCATTATAGAAACATATTTTTTTACATTTTTAATATCATCAGATTTGTTTACATTTGTATATCTTGTAATGTTGCTATATCGTCTGGAAAGGCACTTAACCATGGATTCTAGCATTTTTCGACTCTCTACTTGGTGTTGTTCAGAAATGCCGTAAGTTTTTCCATTTCTAGAACATGTCGCTCTTTTTCTTGAAAGACTTGATAGAATGGTATATTTATTTGCTTCTATTGAAGAACTATTCTGCATCTAGCTGCTGATAATAGATTTATTTGTTGCATATGAATCATTAAGCGCAGGTTTCCCCAAAATCATTATTACAGGATCCATTGGTATAGCCACACCAATCAACCTGGTGATCTATTTTAATTTTCCTCCAGAAGGGAACAGCCCTTGGGCAAGTCCAGAATATATGGTATAATATACCTCTATAACCACAATTCCTCCAGCACAAAGCGCTTGCTTCTTTGTAAATATGTGCTAATCTATCTGGTGTTAAATGCCATCTCATCATAATCTTGTACTTATTTTTTTAAATTATGGTGCAGACAGATGAGTTCGCCGCCGCCTTCCATATCTCTGCCCAATCATCTTTAGAAATCTCTGTTCCAATATCTTTTACCCATTGAGTCATATATGTGTTTTTCTTTTCTGTCTAGAGCACTCAGAGTAGAATATATATTTGACATCAAGCCCTTCTGATGTGTTTGTATTGTGCGCATCTCTTCAAATTCGGTCAGATGTGTATTCCCTTGCGGAAAAAGATTTGAAATAATAAAATGCCTGATTTGTGTATGTCTGAAATTTTTTGAAGGTGGAATATTGTATTTCTTTTGTATGTCTTCAAATGTATATATTTTCTCCAGAAACATAGCATCTTTAATCCTAATTGTACCGCTTGTAATCCAAATACTGTATTGTTCCTTCCCGGTATACATCCTGGACGAAATTCCTCATTCCTCCATAAGGGGGTCATGAGTGAGTGTTGTCCTTTAAATCCCTTTTTTTCCTCCCAATTATCCCAAGTATTTTGTGTGAATTTAATAATCGTGAGGTTATACACCTCTTGAGGTCTATTCTTGTTGGGGATCCACAGTAATGTGTCTATATTCTGTACCGGGATCTCATTCGCCTCAATTTCCACCCATTTAACTGCCTGTGTGGGTCTATGCCAAGTTGGTAAATTACTTAATTGTGCTGCAGCAAAACAGTTGGTTAGTGACGGCAAAGCTCACCCGCCACCTGTCCTTAATGCACTAAGTACACTTCTTTTTATTCTCGTTTTTTTCTTTCTCCAGATAAATTTATACATTTTACCTTGTATATCATTTAACATTTTGGTTGGAATATTAATTGGAAGGCCAATCCATGAAATACAATATTTATTCCACTCTTTCATATCTCTCTTAATTGACAGAAACCGTTCTGAGTAGTTAGCTTTATAAAGCTCTGAATATCTAGCTATCAAATACACCCCCAGATATTTGATACTATCTTTTTTCCCATTTAAAATTAAAATTTAATTTCAATAGTTTTAGTATCCCTGTCTCTACTCCTAAAGCCAGTGCCTGTGATTTTGTGTTTTTTATACTTTGAGTAAAAATTGAATATTGAAATCTCCTCAAATAGATTAGGCAGAGGTGTCAGCGGTTTGGTGAGTGTTAGTAAAATATCATCTGCATAGAGAGCTATTTTATACTCTTTAGACCGTATTATCAAACCTTTTATATTTTTATTGATCTGAATTTTGTTTACTAAAGGTTCTAGACTCAATGCAAATAATAAAGGTGACAGTGGACAACCTTGTCTGGGCCCATTGTTTATATTGATCACTCCAGAGCTGATCCTAGCCAACTTTAGCGTGGCTTCTGGTGGATTATAGAGCCTTAATTCTATTTAGTATATTCCCCTGATCCAAAATATCTCTAAGGTAATGAACATATATTACCAGTCTACACGGTCGAACACTTTTTCAGCGTCAAGTGAAATTAGCAGTGTGGGTCTTTTTGTTGCGTTTGCTAGATGGGTAAGATTTATCACTCATCTAATATCAGCTGCTTGTCTCCCCAAAGTAAATGCCACATGGTCTGGATTGATTACTCTGGGAAGCAATTTAATTAATCTTATAACAATACTTTTACTGGAAATGTTAATATCTGTATTGATCAGTGTATATAATTACTACAATCTGATCTCTGCCTGGTTTTGGGATCACAGAAATTTGTGCTTTCAACATTGAGGGGGGAATTTTCTTACCTTGCATAAAAGAGTTAAAAAGTTTTTCTAGAAAAAGCACTAAACGTGTTTTAAATGTTTTATAATAACTATTTGCGAGCCCCCCCGGACCAGGAGTTTGTGTATTTTTAAGTTCCTTAATCACTGCCAGGATTTTATCTCGTGAAATGTCTGCATTTAGTAGAACTCTATCTTCATCTTTCAAAGATGGTAACTGGCAGGAATCCAAATAAGTTTCTAATTGTTGTTTGAATATATCTGGGTTTTGTTTTTGTTTATTTTGTAAATTGTACAGAGAGGAGTAGCATGCTATAAATTCCTCCTCCACTATCTTTGGGGCAAATATGGTTCCTCCATTACTCATTTTGACTGATTTAATAGTGGAGGAAATGTAAAACTTTCTTAATTTCTGTGCCAGCCGTCTGCCTGCTTTATTACCTTTTTGGTAAAACAGTTGTTTGGTCCATTTTAGGGATTTTTCTGCTTTGTTAATTTGCAGCATTGTTAAATCTCCCCTGATTTTAAGCAATATTTGATAAAGTCTGAATCTGTGTTTTTTTTTATGTGGCATCAACTTCTGCTAATTCTATTGAACATTTTCTCAATTTATATTCCCTTCAGTTTTTCTTCAACGAGGGGATAGCAATAAACCTTCCCCTCGTACAGTACATGCTTTTTGTGTTTCCCAGATTGTTGAGAGAGCCATTCCAGGTACATCATTAATAGAAAAAAATTATGCTAGGTGTGTATTTATCTCGTCAACAACCGTGAGGTCTCTCAGAAGTGAGTCATTTAACTTCCACATATGTCTCACCCTAGTAGGGTTAATATCTTTAAATGTGCACGTTACCAGTGCGTGGTCAGACCAGGTGATTGCGTTGATCTTTGTGTCTGTTACGGCTGGGATTAGTGAAGGTTCGATTAAAAAAAATTATCTATTCTTGAGAATACTAGATGTGGCAGTGAATGAAATGTGTACTGTCTCTCTTTAGGGTGCTGTAACCTCCAAATATCCCATAGTGCTATATCTTGTATACATCTTGCTAAATCTGTATCTTTTGGGTCTTGAGAGTGCAGAGTCTTTTTTGGGGGGATTTGATTTATCTAATTTTATTTCGTATACTGCATTGAAATCTCCTGCCATTATTATTTTTCCTTCAGCAAAATTTCATAATTTAGGGAAGACTCAGAAATTTGCCTGTTTCTCGTTTGGAGCATAAATGTTAACTAAAGTGATCGTTGTTGCTCTTAAGGAATAAAATCCGACCTTCTTTGTCTAAGTCACTTTCCTCAAGGGCACATGGTACCGACATCTTGACCAATATAGCCACTCCTCTTTTCTTCACAAGTGCCGATGCGAAGAACACCGAAGAGAAGATTGTTTTTTTTACACATTTGAATAAACAGAAGTAAACTAAGAGTATGTTTAGTAAGTTACACGTAGATGACTCACAACTATAACGCTTAAAAAATCAAGTATACTGTAAGTATTTGCAAATCATGTTTAAACTTTTAATGTCTGCATAGTGAGCAAATACTTTGGAATGTATTTACCTAATCGCTTTCATAACCGGACAGAAAACACCTGTGTTAGTAAGGTAAATATTAAGGTTCCAGTGGTACCCAAAAAATTCGTAAGTGTCCTAAAACGTACCATATAAGTATTGCTAACATCATTGGTTGGTGAGCCTTAGTAGTAGTAAATCATTGCTAATTTTGCTCAGGTAGGAATATTTTGAAACAGTGGACCAACTTGCAACACATTTGATTGTTGTTGGATCTCTTCACATGTGCACTTTAATTATCCTGAAATAGAAAGAGAAAGTCACAAAAGTTAAATCTGTCAAAAACAATGCGTTTTAACTCTACATGTTTATTGTGGAACTTTTAACTCTGGTTATATCATTCTAATTCAGTTAATGGTACAGTTATGAGACAAAAGTACACCTTTTTTTCTACAGTACTTGACCAATTTAGATTAAGGAAAACAAAATCCCAATTTGGATTAGGCCACTAAATCACTTTAAGAATTAGTCAGACAAATGGGATTATGTGGCACAGAAAAGTTTAAGGACTTCAAGGAACACAAAATTGGTTTAGTTGTGTGGGCACACATTTTGAAAGATCACAGTTTTCTTCTAGAGCAGCGGTGCGCAAACTGGAGGGCGTGACCCCCAGGGGGGGCGCAAGACTGCTGCCCGGGGGGGTGGGCGGGGTTTACAGCCTCGCGCGCTTCCCGAAGGCACTTAAATTAAGTGCCGGGGGAGCTGCAGGGCCTCTGTAAACCTACTTACCTTGGCTCCCTTCCTACGTCGCCACGGCAACGCAGCGTCAAAATGATGCCGCGAGGTCGTGGGCCGTCACGTTGCTATGGCAACTGTGAGTCAGGAGTCGATAAATCCCGTTGCCCGGTCACCACGGTGTGGTGCCTCTTCCTGCATGGAGCACATGGTGAGTACTGCTCCATGCCTTTCTTGCTTCCCCCTTGCCCCCTGCTCTGATTCCCCCTCCCCCTGTTCCGATTCCCCCCCCTGTTCTGATTCCCGTTCCGATTTCTCCCCCTCCCCTTCGTTACGATTTCCACCCCTTTCTCCGATTTCCCCCCCGGCTCCGATTCCCCCCCCCCCTTGCTCCGATTCACCCCCCCCCCATTCTGATTTCCCCCGTGTGTCTGAGTGTGTGTGTCTGTGTGTGTGAGAGAGAGTGTGAGAGAGAGAGTGTGAGAGAGAGAGTGTGAGAGAGAGAGTGTGAGAGAGAGAGAGAGTGTGAGAGAGAGAGTGAGAGAGAGAGTGTGAGAGAGATTGTGTGTGTGAGAGAGATTGTGTGTGTGAGAGAGAGAGTGTGTGAAAGAGAGTGTGTGAGAGAGAGTGTGTGAGAGAGAGTGTGTGTGTGAGAGAGAGTGTGTGAGAGAGAGTGTGTGAGAGAGAGTGTGTGAGAGAGAGTGTGTGAGAGAGAGTGTGTGAGAGAGAGTGTGAGAGAGTGTGTGAGAGAGAGTGTGAGAGAGAGAGAGAGAGTGTGTGTGAGAGAGAGTGTGAGAGAGGGAGAGTGTGAGAGAGGGAGAGTGTGAGAGAGGGAGAGTGTGAGAGAGGGAGAGAGGGAGAGTGTGAGAGTGTGTGTGAGAGGGAGAGTGTGAGAGAGGGAGAGTGTGTGTGAGAGTGTGTGTGTGAGAGTGTGTGTGAGAGTGTGAGGGTGTGTGTGTGTGTGTGTGTGTGTGTGTGTGTGTGTGTGTGTGTGTGTGTGTGTGTGTGTGTGTGTGTGTGTGTGTGTGTGTGTGTGTGTGTGTGTGTGTGAGAGGGAGAGTGTGTATGTGAGAGAGAGGGAGAGTGTGTGTGTGTGAGAGAGGGAGAATGTGTGTGTGTGAGAGAGGGAAAGTGTGTGTGTGAGAGAGGGAGAGTGTGTGCGTGAGAGAGTGTGTGTGAGTGTGAGAGAGGGAGTGTGTGTGTGACAGAGGGAGAGTGTGTGCGTGAGAGAGGGAGAGTGAGTGTGCATGAGAGAGGGAGAGAGTGTGTGCGTGAGAGAGGGAGAGTGAGTGTGTGCGTGAGAGAGGGAGAGTGAGTGTGTGCGTGGGAGAGGGAGAGTGAGTGTGTGCATGAGAGAGACACCAACTGCGCACTGCAACTGATAGGTATGTATATACAACTTTGTTTTCACTTTGGGCTCCTTAGGGAGCCTTTAAAAAATCCTGATCGCCTTAGGGAGCCTTGAACCGAAAAAGTTTTGGAACCACTGTAGTAGAGCCCATCTTGGCAGACACCAGAGGTTGCGACTAACTTCCTGGTCAGACTGCTAAGGCAGGCTCCCCACCCCCGCACTCTCTTCTCTTGTCCTGCGCTCTCCTACACTGTCATCTACCTGCCACTTGTCACTGCTGACTCAACTTGTGCCCCCTAAGCAGCTGTACCAGGCCCAACCTAGTTCAGTCTCTGTGTGCTGGGGTAGTTTAGTGTGTAAGTAGTGTTTGGGTAAACCATATACTAAATCCTTTGTATGTCACTAAGATAAGTTAGGCATGGATTGTCCATGGTCACTCTGGCTCCATATCGGCACGTCAGTCATGTCTCGAGTCTGGGGTTTAGTAAAAACCATCTGAATATTAGTTTTGTGATAATTACTTATTCACATGCTAACAAGTCCTAAAATTATCAAATGGATAACCGAGCAATAAAAACCCAAGTATTGATTAACCGTTGCCTGCAAAAAGCATTTATTGAATGCTGAATAGTAATTTTCAAATTCAAAGAGCTGTTTTTATTCAAAAAGAACTTAGTACAGTTCAGTAAATAATTTCCATTGCTTGTATCCGTGAACTCCATTTACCACAATTCTTTGTTGACTACTAACCATTTTAGGACTCACTAGGTCCTAACTCAGTTAGGATACTACCTGACAAATTGTCAAACCAAACCGATATACAGGTAAGGCACCTGTATATCGGTTTTAATCATTATATATATATTATATATTATATATATATATTACGTTACTATCCAGCAGGGCAGCGGATCAGCAAAGGGAGGCAGCACTCAGAGGTAAGTGTACAAAGAATTGTATTGTAACAGACACAAAAATCCAACGTTTTGATCCCACAGAGGGATCTTCTTTGCACACCCCAGGAAGAAGATCCCTCTGTAGGATCGAAACGTTGGATTTTTGTGTCTGTTACAATACAATTCTTTGTACACTTACCTCTGAGTGCTGCCTCTCTTTGCTGTTCCGCTGCGCTGCTGGATGGTAACGTACTCTTTACATTATTTATGGGACTAGCACCAGGCTTATTTGGATTACAACGTTGGAGTGCTTGCTGTTTTCCTTACCAATATATATATATATATATATATATATATATATATATATATATATATATAGAGAGAGAGAGATAGAGAGAGAGAGAGAGTCCGATAATAAGAGACAGCACACTGTGACCGAAACGTTGGTTGCAGTGCCTCTCTTGTCTACAATACTACAATATAGACTTCGTTTTGTCTTTAACCTACAGTGTTCTGTCTCTTATTATCGGACACCCCTCTGGTAATTATTATCTCTACACTATTTCTATGGGATAAGCATCTGTGCTTTGTTTGAGGTTTTTTTTTGTGTCAACTGCTTCTCATATATATATATATATATATATATATATAAATATATATATATATATATATATATACAGTGTTCGACAAACCTATACATTTGCTCGCCCCGGGCGAGTGGATTTAACCCCCGGGCGAGTAAATATTGGCCCAAGCAGCACACGTTTGGTACTAGGTGGCGAGTAGATTTTTTTGTGTGGCGAGTAGATTTTTTGGTGATTTGTCAACCACTGTATATATATATATATATATATATATATATATATATATATATATATATATATATATATATATATATGTAACGGTATTTGTACTCTGGTCTGACCCACCCAATCTCACATTGGCCCCTGTGGTCTAACCAGCCCCCATTACAGTGCAGGTATGTCTGGTGGTGCACCTGTTGGCTACAGGACTCCTGAGTCTCCCGCATGATGGTGTGTGGGGAGGACCCGTCCAGACAGGCAGCTGAGGTAGTGTGCTGAGTCTCACCTAGTTCCAGTGCAGCGCCTCCACCTCACCAGGGTCCCTGCGTCCGCAAAGGGATGATCCTGACGAGGAACTCCTCCGTGGTGCTCCTCTCTGTACACTCATTCCACACAGGTACACGAGAGGGTTTCTGACTGAACACATCTTTATTGACTCGGTGGGCCAGCTGCCCTCCACAATGGGGTATATTCAGCCGCTCATCTCGCCAGTGCTCCCTTTAGTTAGGTAGGTCACCTAGATCAGGGATTCACTATTCCCGCAGGAATCACTGTCCTGTGCCAGGTCCCTGGACACAGCCTCCCATGGAGTTACTATAACATAACTTGCATGCTAGTAGAACTTGAACCCTAACTCCTCCCAGACTTGAACTCCTTCCTCCACTAACTTTAGAACACAGTGCTGTGCCTTATGTAAGCTTCTGAGGCTGACACCCCTCTGACATCACTAACCATGGAGTCAGAGCATGTGACCAGTCCCAGCCATACACAGGGCACCCCACCAGGGTGTGAGGGAAAACCTCCATGATTAATACTGGCATGCCCATACTTACCAGGCCTTACTGCCAGCAGGAGAGATGACTGTAGGCATTTTACATGACCGCTACGTTCTCCCCCTGGTGAATCCCATCGTCCTCGCTGGGACCTAAATTTAGATACCTCTTTCCAGGAAGCACTGCAACAGAAACATAATTATGTTAACATTCATATGCAAATTTTCAGAATACCATAACAATGACTACAGTACATTCCGCCAAGCCCGCCCCGACCAGCAGCCACGAACCCGCGTAATGTGTTAGTACCCCCCTAAAAATAGTGATCTGGGTCAGGTTTCCTCACCTCCCGGTTACCCATATCCAGGACCGTGACATAGTAGTGCCTAGGCGATCCTCTCTCTGGCCTATAGGTCACCCTATGTTTGTGGATATTCCTCCCTATGCTCCACACTCGCATCAGGGTGTCTATCCTTTCTTCCGCCTTCTTACCTACAATGGCGCTCCCCCTATTGACTAAATACAGCTCTATAGTCTCTTGGAGCCACTTTTCCCTATTGTCCTCAATTTCATCCATCAGGGGCTCCGGAACATAGGGATACTCCAACCCATGGGATTTTTTATACTTGACTATTATAGCCCTCTCCGCCCTACTGACCCTGGTCAGATCAGCACTACCTGCCCTTCCAGGTAACACCCATGATAGGGGCTCATCAGGATCGACTGGATCTGACAGTGTGTCGGGACCCATGGGCGCTATGTCTCTACGCTCCAGCTGGAACCACCTCTCCTGTAATTCCCTGTCCCTCTGCTCGGGTGTGAACTCTCCCTCTCTCCACCAGAAGTCTACCACGTCCTCCCGCCGGATGAGGAACCGAGTACGGTCCATCCACGCGGAGTACCCTTCAAATAACGGGGCCCACCACCGGTTCTCCTTAAATGGGTTCGGCCCTGGTTCCCTGTCGTCGTCAAATGAAAATACCCCTGAAGACCTTGTGGATCGCGATGTGAACCACCTTGAAGAGCCCGGGGCCTTTACCACTGGTTGGGGTGCTGTATCCGCCACCCTCAATTCTCCCCCTCCCCGTGAATCGCCTTCCGTAGCTCCACTGAGCTGCCTCTCCCCAGTCCGTCTTTCCTCCCCCCCCAAAGGTATGTCCACAAGTTCCAAGCTGGGCGGTGAACCCGGTGACCGTGTGATAGGGGTAGGGGCATTACCTAAGGCATGGGGTTGGGCATAGGGGCATGGGACAGGACCCATTGGGGTCATTACCCGCTCTTGACTGTCCGTGGACCGGTCCAAGGATGATGTCTCCTCGCCCTCATCAGTCCTGAAACCGTCTCTCCATTTTCTGGGCCTTACAAGTGATCGGGGACCTTCCCCCAATCGCCGAAGCGTCGCTGCTTCCCCTTCCTGGGTTCCGCCACCGCCACCGGAAGTGATGTCCTCCCCGGAACCGGAAGCGTCGCCATCTCGCGTTGGACCCCCATGCGGGATCTCTTCCTCAATGACGACATCCGGGTGCTCCGCCGTCGCCACCGGAAGTGATGCCGTCCCTCCACGTGCGCTTTGGGCCTGGCGCGGCCCCTCCAGCTCTTCGCCGTCTGCTGCAACCAAGTAAGTAATAGGGCTGCTTGGCTTACCCGTCCGCAGGGGTGTAGGCGTCTCTCTCCCGTCTCCACCAGGTCCTGGGATGGCGGGACTCCGTCGGTCGGATCGCCGACCTGCGGGGGACGTCCTGCCACTCACCCCACGGGGTGTCGTTCTCTCGGTCTGCCTTTTCAGCTCCGCTTTTACTACCGCCAGCTCACGGAGGTCCTCGTCTGAGTAATCCCCTCGCCCGGACTTAGGGGTCCCCGGGCGGGGTGACAGTCTCTTTTCCCCGAACGCGGGGGTTGGTTCAGCCGCCTCAATCGCCAGTGACCCAGCCGACTTGACCGGCTCCAGTCCCTTGTTTCCGGGACTCGCGCGGTTGCTCCATAGCGCGCCCGGGGACTCGGCGGAGCACCTTGTCACGTCCACCGGGGGGTCAGCAGGCTGTATGGGGATGAATGTGGGCATAGGCCACAGATACAATGTCCCGCAATGAGGACAACGTGCCGCCGTATTGACAGTGCCTCCGGGCAGCCCGCATTGTAGGCAGAGCCCGACCACCGTCTCTGTATTGGCCACCCTTACTACTAGTACCCCGCCGGGCACCGAGTAGGGCTGCGTAGAAACCATGGTGCCCACAGTGGAGGAGCAGGCCATTCTGTGTACAGGAGTCACTTCCTGTACAGGTCTTTCCTTCTCAGTGGTTCCTCGCAACTGGCTGGTGGAAGTTGCTGGATCCGCCACTCCCTGCTTCGGCTCCTCCCTCCTCTGACAGAGTTGGAACCCGCCCCCAGGGGTTGCAATAATGGGCGGGTCCCACAGGGGAATATCATGCCCCTTAATTAAGGCCGCACCTCTCTCAGTCCTGGTGGGCGCGGTCTGCGTTTTCGCGCCAGTTTCCTCCTCAGAGCTGGAGTCTTTTCCCGCGGCTAGTTCCCGCCTTCTCCTTGCAGCAGCTTTTTGTGCAAGGTACCCTTCTTTTTTGTAAATCACCTCCGCGGCCGGAACTACTTTTTGTAGTGGCGCCGTCTGGATATCAGTCCCTGGGCCCAGTGGGTGCATTCCCACAGGCCATAATTGAAAGTCACTCCCCCTGGTAGAAATCAGGGGAGGGTCCCATAGACTCAACGGTTGACTCAGCACAGGGGCTGAAGTAGTCACTGTCCATTCCGGCGCAGCCATAGCTTTCGCGCCATACCCCCCATCAGGGCGGGGCTCTGCTGTTCGCGCCATTCCCGGCCAGCTCTGTGCAAGTCCTGCAGCAGCCATTTTTTCTGCGCCTGGCCCATGCGGTTTCCCTAGCAAGCGGGAACCGCCATTTTGGTTGGTTTTTGCGCCCAAAAAGTCCATTTGTTCGCTCTCCTCACGGGGTTCTCCCCCAATTATTGCAATGTCCTCACACTCTTCAAAGGTGGCCCCTCGCTGTCCCAGGCAGGATAAAAACGGGGCAGCCACGGCCTTTGCTCCGCTCCAGAGCAGATTCGTTAAGGACAATTCAGCGACAGTCTGCTCTTCAGTGGGTTGCACGCCACGGGTGCCCTCCCCATCAGCCTCTGTCCGCCATTTTATGTTCTCCGCACCGCGCGGATCCTCCACTCTCTCGTAGCAGTTGTCGTACATGGGGCTCCACTCTGCGGGGCAGCCACCACACCGGTACAATAAAGATTAGCGTCAGATGCACCACCACATGTGTACCTTATCTAGGTGTGACCCAGTGTTGCACTACCTCAGGCTAGGCTCACTCTCTCAGTGTCTGCTGTGACTCCTTCCTCCCAGTCTGTGCTCCCTACGGTGAGTGTCTGGAATGGGCTAGGTACTCTGGCTGGCTCTGCCATGCAGTACTTGGGGCGTCTACCTGTCTTGGTCAGCCTAGCGCAGACCCTCTCCAGGACTCCTGACCATGTTACAGGCTATCCCTTTAGGCATCCTACCAACTAGCGCTGCCTCAAGGTGACTCGGTCAGCTATAGCCCGGCTCCAGACCCCTCACTCCCTTCAGGCCCCTAGGTTGTCCCTGCGAACTGACAATATCCCGTCAGTCCCCTGACTACCCCTAGGTCCTTCCCTACGCAGCACAGAGTGGCAGCAGACGCTCTCCCTGTTTCCCAGTGTGCCTAGCTAGAGCCTGTCCTGATGACAGATCTGATCTCAGCAGCTCGCCTCCAAATGTAACGGTATTTGTACTCTGGTCTGACCCACCCAATCTCACATTGGCCCCTGTGGTCTAACCAGCCCCCATTACAGTGCAGGTATGTCTGGTGGTGCACCTGTTGGCTACAGGACTCCTGAGTCTCCCGCATGATGGTGTGTGGGGAGGACCCGTCCAGACAGGCAGCTGAGGTAGTGTGCTGAGTCTCACCTAGTTCCAGTGCAGCGCCTCCACCTCACCAGGGTCCCTGCGTCCGCAAAGGGATGATCCTGACGAGGAACTCCTCCGTGGTGCTCCTCTCTGTACACTCATTCCACACAGGTACACGAGAGGGTTTCTGACTGAACACATCTTTATTGACTCGGTGGGCCAGCTGCCCTCCACAATGGGGTATATTCAGCCGCTCATCTCGCCAGTGCTCCCTTTAGTTAGGTAGGTCACCTAGATCAGGGATTCACTATTCCCGCAGGAATCACTGTCCTGTGCCAGGTCCCTGGACACAGCCTCCCATGGAGTTACTATAACATAACTTGCATGCTAGTAGAACTTGAACCCTAACTCCTCCCAGACTTGAACTCCTTCCTCCACTAACATTAGAACACAGTGCTGTGCCTTATGTAAGCTTCTGAGGCTGACACCCCTCTGACATCACTAACCATGGAGTCAGAGCATGTGACCAGTCCCAGCCATACACAGGGCACCCCACCAGGGTGTGAGGGAAAACCTCCATGATTAATACTGGCATGCCCATACTTACCAGGCCTTACTGCCAGCAGGAGAGATGACTGTAGGCATTTTACATGACCGCTACATATACACACACACACACACACACACACACACACACACACACACACACACACACACACACACACACACACACACACATATATGAAGAACAAATGTAGTAGCGCCAAGGTATTGGTTAATATAAACCCTAATCGTGACTAAAGTCTAATAGTGAACTATACTATGTTTCATATGAATCTAAGTGAAAATATATATATATATATATAATAAATGCACAATCAATAATAACATAAAAACATACAACACAATAAATATCACAAAATAGAAATATATATATATAATGTGTATGTGTGCAAAATGTGAAAAGAGAAGTAAAAAGTCCAACTAGTCCTTTTAAATCAGTCCATGAATTTGCAAGATAATTAGTGCTGGTATGGGGGTCTCCGGCTGCTCTCAAAATGGATAAACCACATCCAAGGGGTACCTAGAGGAGAAAAAGAAGAGAGAGCGCACGCCCCATAGCATAAAATTGTACATTTAATAATAAAAAGGAAGGGGAGGGAGAGGGGGGGGGGAGGAAATGCACTCACAAGAGTAAAAATAGTTCAAGCAAATTGTGAATAAATCACCACCATCCGGTTTCTCTGTAGCAGAAATCAGCAGATAGAAGCTCCCTCAGGGCTGCATGGAAGATGTAACTGCTCACAAGAGGCCAGTGGTGTTTTTCGCCAGTAAAATACGTCTGTTGGAGTCCCAGAGATCGCCTCCAACACTTGAATGGCCGCAATATATTCTCGTGCTCTATGCGGCCTCCTCGTGCGCATGCGCAACGTCGTAGTGACGTAATAGCGCAATATCGTTCCCTGACGCATTTCGGCAACAGAGGGCGACTTTCTCAAAGGGCTGATGGTGAATGGAAGGAAATCTGTATATTTATAGCCAGTAGGTTACAAAGTTACATAGTTACATAGTAGATGAGGTTGAAAAAAGACATACGTCTATCAAGTTCAACCTATGCTAAATTTAGACAACAGATACTTTATCCTATATCTATACTTACTTATTGATCCAGAGGAAGGCAAACAAAAAACCCCATTAAGGGGAAAAATTAATTCCTTCCTGACTCCAAGAATTGGCAATCGGATTAATTCCTGGATCAACATCCTTCCCATGTATACTTATTTGGTATATCCCTGAATACCTTTCCCATCTAAAAAGATGTCCAACCTTTTTTGAACAAATCTATTGTATCTGCCATCACAGTCTCCATGGGTAATGAATTCCACATTTTAACTGCCCTTACGGTAAAGAAACCTTTCCTTTGTTGCTGGTGAAATCTCCTTTCCTCCAACCTTAAGGGATGGCCCGAGTCCTTTGTACTACCCGTGGGATGAACAGTTCTTTTGAAAGCTCCTTGTATTGTCCCTGAATATATTTGTATATAGTTATCATATCCCCTCTTAGACGCCTCTTTTCTAATGTAAATAAATCTAATTTAACTAGCCTCTCCTTATAAGTTAGAATGTCCATCCCCTTTATTAATTTTGTGGCTCTTCTCTGCACTCTCTCTAGATCCATAATGTCTTTTCTTAGGATTGGTGCCCAAAATTGTACTTCATATTCAAGGTGTGGTCTTACTAATGCTTTTAAAGGGGCATAATTATATTTACTGCCCTTCCATCCATTGCCCGTTTGATGCAAGATAAGATCTTGTTTGCCTTTGCAGCTACTGCATGACATTGGGCACTATTGCTAAGCCTGCTGTCTACAAGCACTCCTAAATCCTTCTCCATCAAGGATTCCCCCAATATATCTCCATTTAATTTGTAAGTCGCCTTTTTATTCTTGTATCCCAAATGCATAACCTTACATTTATCTGTATTAAACCTCATCTGCCATTTAACTGCCCACGTTTTCAGTCTCTCCAAGTCCTTCTGAAGAGAAATTACATCCTGCTCTGATTCTATTACCTTACACAATTTAGCATCATCAGCAAAGATGGAGACTTTGCTCTCGATCCCAACCTCAAGGTCATTAATAAACAATTTAAAAAGCAGGGGTCCCAGTACCGATCCCTGAGGTACTCCACTCACGACTTTAGCCCAACCTAAAAAAGTTCCATTTATGACAACCCTCTGTTGTCTGTCCTTCAACCAGTTTTCAATCCAGGTGCATATATTATTACTGAGTCCAACTTTCTTTATTTTGTACACCAACCTCTTGTGTGAAAACATATCAAAAGCCTTTGCAAAATCTAAGTAGACCACATCAACTGCATTACCCTGGTCTAACTTACCTCCTCAAAGAAACAAATAAGGTTAGTTTGGCAAGATCTCTCCTTCATAAATCCATGCTGACTAATACTGATAATTTTGTTTTCCATTAGGTATTCCTGAATATTATCCCGTATTAAACCTTCAAGTAGTTTCCCTACTAGCAACCCGTAATTAACGAGGGATATGCTTAACCTATTATATATTTCTCCAACCGAAGTAATCAGAATCCCATACTATATTAATAAAATAATTACTGGCACAAATATATAGATAAATATAACACAACATAGGACACATAGTAGGATTGATCAAGCTGCTGCAATAGAACCATAATGATAACTAAATAAAACCATACATTTACAAAACATAAAAATTACCAATAAAGATTATATAAATAATTAAATCAACCAATAAACATACAAATGACACCTGGGTCAACCATAGTAATAAAGAAAAGGATATACATATACATTAAAAAAACTTCAATTGGATTGCAGTATACATATATAAGTAATAATATAAAAACAAAATCATTAAAAACAAATGTAAATAACAATATATATATATAAATATATTGAATACTGCAAGTACAACTGAAGATCGATGGCAATGAACAATATATTTCAAATAATAAATAACTTAATTTTAATAACCACCTACAGGATACTAGATCCCAAAGAGCTATATATATTAAGTAATGAATAATCATAAATTGATAATACAAACCCAAAATATGGAAAGCATCAAATTAATAAACAGTTTGCCGAGAGAGAGACATAGTGATAATAGAAAGGCCTCAGATAGATTATTAAATATAAAATTTTGTGTAATATTGAACAATATTAGAGAGGCCTAAGGTGGAGAGAAAGAGAAGAAAACCATTGACCATAAGTAGAAGCATGGGGATAATAAATCCATTATACCAATGAAAATAATAATAATAATAATAATAATAATAATATGTGTATTAAAGAACTTATTATTGTATAATTTATATATTTTACATACATATATGTGTAAGAATTACTACACCAATATATATATATACACACACAGGTGTATGTCCAAAAATAGGACGTGTCAGACACAAGGACCAGAATAGATATTGAAACTGGGAGGAAAAGGGGAGGAATGCAAAGGAGGGGGGGGAGAGAAGATGGAAAAGGGAAGGGTAGCTTTGGGAGGGGGAGGAAAAGAGGGGTTGGGAGGAATGGGAACTAGAAATGAAAAGGAGGAAATGGAGGAGGGAAAAGACCTAACTACAATGGAGCGAGGAGAGTCCAAGAAAGGAAGAGGTTAGACCAATGTGCTAGCATCCAAACACTCATTCAGTCCACCAGGGGTGAGAGTCCCAAACTGGGGGATCCAGAATGTATCCTGTCGACATAAGATCTTAAATCGGTCACCCCCTAGAGCACAGGGAGAAATGTGTTCAAGGCCCATCACTGTCATAGATTTTGGGTCCTGATTGTGTGCCAATTTAAAGTGGTGGGAAATGCTGTTAGAATTAATATCCTTTATAACACTTCTCCTGTGCTCCAGGAAGCGAGAACTGAGAGGACGTGTGGTGCGGCCAACATAGCGTTGGCCACAACCACACTGGATGCCATATATAATAAAGGAACTTTGACAATTAATATAATTTCTAACTTGATAAATGATATCTCTTTTAGGAGAACTAAACTCGGATCTAGTCTCCAAATGCCTACAGGTGATGCACCGACCTCGTCCACACCTGTGGTTACCAACTGGACCCCTGGTAGCGGACGTGATGGATGCACCCCCTGACCTGAGTCTAGTTGGAGCTATAATACTCTTCATACTTCTTGCCTTTCTGTAAACAATTGAAGCCCGGTCCGGAAGAATGCTTTTCAGATGGGGATCGCACCTAAGGATTCCCCAATGGTCACTGACAATCCTTTGAATAGCTCTAAAAGACTGGTTAAAGGTAGTTATGAATCTCACTGTAGAAAAAACAGTATTCCCAGTGACCAATGGGGAACCATAACTCAGACACGACCCCTCCTTTTTGGCTTTAGACTTGTGAAACATGATGGACCTATCCAAAGAGTTGACTTTCCTAAAAGACTCTGAGACCAATTGGTCATTATAACCCTTAATATGAAACTTCCGTCTAAGCTGTTCCGACTGCTGAGCAAAGTCACTGTCTCTGGTGCAGTTTCTCCTGATGCGGTGAAACTGCCCCAGAGGGATATTGTGTAACCACTGTTGATGGTGGTTGCTGGACGCATGTACATAATTGTTGACAGAAACTTCTTTAAAATGGGTGGACGTGACAATATTGGAGTCTACATCCGAAGTGAGCACTAACTCCAAGAAAACTATTGAGACTACATCTATTTTAAATGTAAATTTCAATCCTAAAGGATTATTATCAAAAGAACTCAAAATATTGAATAAATTAGTCTCCTCTCCATCCCAAATCAAAATAATATCGTCTATGAAACGGCCATAGTACACGGTGAAAAACACCTCTGGCCTCTTGTGAGCAGTTACATCTTCCATGCAGCCCTAAGGGAGCATTTATCTGCTGATTTCTGCTACAGAGAAACCGGATGGTGGTGATTTATTCACAATTTGCTTTAACTATTTTTTACTCTTGTGAGTGCATTTCCTCCCCCCCCCTCTCCCTCCCCTTCCTTTTTATTATTAAATGTACAATTTTACGCTATGAGGCGTGCGCTCTCTCTCTTTTTCTCATATATATATATAACATAAGCATATATAATTTAGTGGACATAGAAGATTGTAACCAAATAACAATATTAGCCCACCCAAACTAATTAAAATTACAGGGAGTTTTTATTTTCTAATCTTTCAGTGAGTGTATTTTTCTTCCATTACATTGATACAATGAAATAATAATTTGGGCCTCTGTAGGACAATTTAAAATAGTGTGATTTAAAAACTTACCCATCTATTTGGATTTCTGAAATGTTCAGATTGATGCATGGTATTTTGTCCTTGAAGTCTATCTAGAAAAGCATTGTTTACCCTTTAAAATATGAGAATATATAGTTAAACATCTTGCAGTACAATTGTGTGAATTTATCTTGCTTACAGTAAATGTACTATAAAAATGTATGTAATTAGAATACTAATACAGTATATTTTATATACACAATTGGATGCTCTGTGAATTCTAATTACTAGGAAGCAGATAAAACATGCACACAGAAAGAGAAATCCCTTGCTTTTGATACTGAAAATATGAGCACATTTTTTTTACAGCTGCCATTACCTTTTATTTATATATATATATATATATATATATATATATATATATATATATATATATATATATATATATACACACACACACCACACTTAGTTACTTAGTTACCCACCATAACTTAACTAAGTGTGGTGAAACCAATCCCATGTTTCATTTTGCATAGCCAGTATAACCAAACCCACACTGATGAGACCCATTAAGGTCGAAACGGCTGTCTGTGGGCGGGTTTACTGGCTACGCATCTTAACCCAGGCTGTGCTCAAAGCTGTGAAATGCAGCAAGCATAAGCTTATAGGGGACCATGTTATATGGTTTTGAAGCAAAAGGTGGCACTGTGTGCTCATTTGCATGTCATTTCCCAGAATCCCTTGCTGCAGTGGATGTGCTGTGTGCTGGGTGATAATGGTGAAAGGTGGGGTTGCAGACCTGTCTAAGACATGCAAATGAGCTTACAGTAATATTTCCATTTGCTATAAATATATATATATATATATATATATAAATATATATATATATATATATATATAAATATATATATATATAAATATATATATATATATATATATATATATATATATATATATATATATATATATATATATATATATATACAGTAGTATTTACCAGATGTAAGTCCGGAAATCAGAGACAGCACACAGCAAGGGAAGTCCAAAAAACACTGTATTCAAGAGAAATACATGGCACTGCATCCAACGTTTCGGTCATCCAAGGTCACATTTGGATGACCGAAACGTTGGATGCAGTGCCATGTATTTCTCTTGAATACAGTGTTTTTTGGACTTCCCTTGCTGTGTGCTGTCTCTGATTTCTGGACTTACATCTGGTAAATACTACTGTTTATGTGTGCATATGGGATAAGCATCAGAGGATCAACAGTTTACAGTGTGCCAACTGCCCTTGAAACTTATATATATATATATATATATATATATATATATATATATATATATATATATATATATATATATATATATATATATATATATATATATATAATACTGTATATTGCAGAGATTGAAATTACAGTTGGTCAGACATACTGTATCACATTTATAAATTACCATCGCTGGACAAAGATGGTATTCGACTGGATTCCAAGGGAAATTAAAAGACCAAGACGACCAAAAGTGAGACAGGAGGACGGAATCAGAAAATTTGTTGGAGCAATTTTGAAGAGAGGCTTGTAACCGCAGTACATGGAAGATCATTGGGGAAGCCTTCATCCAGCAGTGGATCAACAAGGGCTGAAGATGATATACATATATATATATATATATATATATATATATACTTATATATATATATATATATATATATACAGTGTTCGACAATCATATACATTTACACGTCCGGGGCGTCGTGTGGATTTAACCTCCGGGCGAGTAAATATTGGCCCAAGCAGCACACGTGTTTGTTTTTTTTAATTTCCCTGCTCGCGCTGAAAAAAAAAAAAAACTCCCCCTACCTGACAGCTGATTGGCGTGCGCTCCCAGGCTTTCTGGGCGCGCGGCCAGGCTCTATATGAGCCCGCCCCCAACGAGGGGCCATTCTTTCTCTGCCAGGAGATCTGTTGGAGGGTAAGTCCTCTCCATGCTGCGGCCCTTCTGCTCCTTCCCTGCCTCCTGCAAGACAACCCGTGCGGTCCCCACTCACCACCGCGGCCCTCTGCTCCTGTCCTCTGCTGCGCCTTTGCATTAGCTCTTCCTCCTCCGGTCTGCTTCCCCTCCTCCTGTCCCCTCCCCCTCCCCTCCTCCTGTCCCCTTCCCCTCCCCTCGCTGTCCGGGGTGAGAGGTCCCCACTGCTGCAGCCCGGTTGGCATAGGGGGGGGGGGTGGCCTCACCACGTGCCTCCCACCCTGCCACCTCCCCAAAGATTACACTAAGCCCAGCTATCTTCATGACGGCGCAGCCGCCGCATGAGGTGAGGTGTGTGTGTGTGGTAGGGGATGCCGGTCTGCATGAGGTGAGGTATGGGGGGGGGGATGCCGGTCTGCCTGCCTGACAACTAGCTTCATGCCGCTGTGGGGTGGGGGGGATGCTGGCAAAACTGCGCAGCAAATCTGCGGGACATGCCGGCGAGGGGAGCAGGGCTGTGGCGGCCACGGCAGGCCAGACTGTCCCCTGGGGCGCCCGCTGGGGGACACCTCGTTACGTGACTCCCCCCACCCTGCCAACTCCCCAAAGCTTCCACTATGCCCGCGGGATGTATAAGTGGGGGGGTGTCGGCCTGCCCCCCCCCCCCCACGAGCGGGAGATGGGCGCGGGTGGGTGGGGGAGGAGTGTGGTGGTGGTGTTGGTCGCGGCCTTTCCTCCCCCCCCCCTGTGTGTGTAGAGAGTGTGTGTGTGTGTGTATGGGAGAATGGGTGTGTGTGGGGGAGAATGTGTATGTGTGTATGGGAGTATGTGTGTGAAACCAGAGGTACCCCCCCAATCAGTCACCCCCTCCCCAGTCAGTCACCCCCCAATCAGTCACCCCCCCCTCAGTCATCCCCCCAGTCAGTCACCACCCCCCCAGTCAGTCACCCCCCCAGTGAGTTAGTTACCCTGCCCCAGTCACCCAGCCAGTCAGTCAGTCACCCAGTCAGTCAGTCAGTCACCCAGCCAGTCAGTCAGTCACCCAGCCAGTCAGTCACCCAGCCAGTCAGTCAGTCAGTCACCCAGCCAGTCAGTCAGTCACCCAGCCACTCAGTCAGTCAGTCACCCAGCCAGTCAGTCACCCAGCCACTCAGTCAGTCAGTCACCCAGCCAGTCAGTCACCCAGCCAGTCAGTCAGTCAGTCACCCAGCCAGCCAGTCAGTCACCCAGCCAGCCAGCCAGCCAGTCACCCAGCCAGCCAGTCAGTCACCCAGCCAGTCAGTCAGTCACCCAGCCAGCCAGCCAGTCAGTCAGTCACCCAGCCAGCCAGTCAGTCACCCAGCCAACCAGTCAG
Source organism: Ascaphus truei (assembly GCF_040206685.1). Taxonomy (NCBI): domain Eukaryota; kingdom Metazoa; phylum Chordata; class Amphibia; order Anura; family Ascaphidae; genus Ascaphus; species Ascaphus truei. The sequence continues at coordinate 314,645,837 of NC_134485.1, forward strand.
TCAGCCAGTCACCCAGCCAGCCAGTCAGTCAGTCACCCAGCCAGTCAGTCAGTCACCCACCCAGTCAGTCCCCCACCCAGCCACCAACCCAGCCAGTCACCCACCCAGCCAGTCACCCACCCAGCCAGTCATTCAGTCAGTCACCCACCCTCTCTCTCTCTGTGTATCACCCACCCTCTGTGTGTGTCTCCCCCCCACACTCTCTATCTACCCCACACTCTCTCCCCCCCACACTCTCTCCCCCCCACCACTCTCTCTCCCCCTCACACACTCTCTCCCCCCCCACCACTTTCTCTCCCCCACTTCTGTAGTATCACCCACCTCTCTAGTCTCTCTCTCTCCCCCCACTCTCTCTCTCTCTCTACTCCCCCACACTCTCTCTCTCCCCCACACTTCTCTCCCCTCCACCACTCTCTCTCTCCTCCCCACACACTCTCTCTCCCCCACCCTCTCTCTCTCTCTCTCCCCCACTCCCCCCACACACTCTCCCCACTCTCACTCCCCCCCACCACTCTCTCACTCCCCCCCACACTCTCTCCCCCCCACACACACTCTCACTCTCCCCCCCCACAACCTCTCTCACCCCCACACACTCTCCACACTCACACCCCCCCACAATCACACACCCCCCCCCACTCTCACACTCACACAACCCCCACACTCACACTCACCCCCATACACTCTCTCTCTCTCTCCACACACTCTCTCCCCCACAACACTCTCTCCCACACACTCCTCTCCCCCACACACTCTCTCACCCCACACCTCTCACTCTCACCCCCACTCTCTCTCTCTCCCCCACTCTCTCTCTCTCCCCCACACTCTCTCTCTCCCCCACACACTCTCTCTCCCCCACACTCAATCTCCCCCACACGCTATCTCCCCCACACTCTCTCTCTCTCCTCTCTCTCCCCACACTCTCTCAACTCCCCACACTCTCTCTCTCTCCCCTCCCACACTCCTCTCTCCCCCCAACACACTCTCCTCACTCTCCCCCCACACACTCTCTCTCTCCCCCTCACTCTCTCTCTCACCTCTCTCTCTCTTCTCCCCCCACTCTCTCCCCCACACATCTCTTTTCTCTCTCTCTCTCCCCCCACTCTCTCTCTCCCCCACACTCTCTCTCCTCCACCCCTCTCACTCTCTCTCTCCCCACACTCTATCTCCCCCACACTCTCTCTCTCTCTCTCCCCCACACTCTCTCTCTCTACCCCCCACTCTCTCCCCCCCACACTCTCTCCCCCACCACTCTCTCTCCCCCCACACACTCTCTCCCCCCCCACCACTTCTCTTCCCCCACCACTCCTCACCCCCCCCACAGTCTCTCTCCCCCCCACACTCTCTCTCTCCCCCTTACACCTCTCTCTCCCCCCACACTCTCTCTCCCCCCCACTCTCTCTCCCCTCCACACTCTCTCTCCCCTCCACACTCTCTCTCTCCCCTCCACACTCTCTCTCTCCCCCACACTCTCTCTCTCTCCCCCACACTCTCTCTCTCCCCCACACTCTCTCTCTCTCCCCCTCTCTCTCCCCCACACTCTTTTCTCTCTCTCTCTCCCCCACTCTCTCTCTCTCCCCCACACTCTCTCTCTCCCCCCACACTCTCTCTCTCCCACACACTCTCTCTCTCTCCCACACTCTATCTCCCCCACACTCTCTCTCTCTCCCCCACACTCTCTCTCTCCCCCCTCTCTCTCTCTCTCTCTCCCCCACACTCTCTCTCCCCCATACTCTCTCTCTCTCTCTCTCCCCCCCACACTCTCTCTCCCCCACACTCTCTCTCCCCCACACTCTCTCCCCCACACTCTCTCTCTCCCCCCACACTCCTCTCTCCCCCACACTCTCTCTCCTCTCTCTCCCCCCACACTCTCTCTCTCCCCCTCTCTCTCTCCCCTCCACACTTTCTCTCCCCCCCACACTCGCTCTCTCTCCTCCCACACTCTCTCTCTCCCCCACTCTCTCTCTCTCTCTCTCTCTCCCCCTCTCTCTCCCCCACACTCTCTTTTCTCTCTCTCTCCCCCATTCTCTCTCTCTCCCCACACTCTCTCTCTCCCCCACACTCTCTCTTTCTCTCCCCCACACTCTCTCTCTCCCCCCTCTCTCTCTCTCTCTCTCTCTCCCCCCACACTCTCTCTCTCCCCCATACTCTCTCTCTCATCCCACACTCTCTCTCTCCCCCACACTCTCTCTCTCCCCCACACTCTCTCTCCCCCACACTCTCTCTCCCCACACTCCCTCTCTCTCTCCCCCATTCTCCCTCTCTCTCTCCCCCACTCTCTCTCTCCCCCACTCTCCCTCTCTCTCTCCCCCACTCTCCCTCTCTCTCTCCCCCACACTCTCCCTCTCTCTCTCCCCCACACTCTCCCTCTCTCTCTCCCCCACTCTCTCTCACCCCCACTCTCTCTCTCCCACACTTTCTCTTTCTCTCCCCCACTCTCTCTCTCTCTCTCTCTCTCTCTCCCACTCTCTCTCTCTCCCCCACTCTCTCTCCCTCACACTCTCTCTCCCCCACACTCTCCCTCTCTCTCTCTCCCCCACTCTCCCCTCTCTCTCTCCCCCACACTCTCCCTCTCTCTCTCCCCCACTCTCTCTCTCTCTCTCTCTCTCCCCCACTCTCTCTCTCTCACCCCCACTCTCTCTCTCACCCCCACTCTCTCTCTCACCCCCACTCTCTCTCTCCCACACTCTCTCTCCCACACACTCTTTCTCCCACACACTCTCTCTCCCACACACTCTCTCTCCCACACACCTCTCTCTCCCACACACTCTCTCTCCCACACACTCTCTCTCCCACACACTCTCTCTCTCACACACTCTCTCTCCCACACACTCTCTCTCCCACACACTCTCTCTCCCACACACTCTCTCTCCCACACACGCTCTCTCCCACACACTCTCTCTCCCACACACTCTCTCACACTCTGGATCTCTTATTTACCCTATATATCTTAACTACACCGAAATAACCTATACTGCTTTCTTCCAGATTTGACTCAAGCTTCACACGGAAGACATCGGAACCCCCCCCCCAACCCAGAAGACAGGTAGGGAACACATCCCCTTCAATGTATAACATTGCGGGAATGAGGGTACCTGGACATTGAGGGACTGCGGATCAGGTAAGATCCCAGACGGGATTGCTGCTTTAGATATTGTGACGCGGGGGCGTCCTGACACTGGTTAAGGGGTTCAGGAAACTACTCATTCACACCCTGGCTTTTATTTCTAGATATGACATTTACACACACACACGTAACAAGGACTAATTGTAGTATAATGTAATACAATAAATACATTTATGTCAAAAACGAATGTTGTTCTGACTCGGAATTTATTAAATGTATTTTATTTATATATTTTATTTTAAGGCGGGACTAGGGGTGGGGTTGGGGGCGGGACTGGGGCGCGGGACTAGGGGCGGGGTTGGGGGTGGCACTAGGGGCGTGGTTGGGACTAGGGGCGTGGTTGGGGGTGGGACTAGGGGCGGGGTTGGGGGCGAGGACTAGGTGGCGAGTAGATTTTTTTGGTTGGGCGAGTAGATTTTTGGGTGATTTGTTGAACACTGTATATATATATATATATATATATATATATATATTTTTTTTTTTCTTCTTCTTCTATACACAGTTAGGTCCGGAAATAAATGGACACTGATACAAGTTTTGTTATTTTGGCTGTGTACCAAAATAAATTCAAGTTACAGTTAAATAATGAATATGGGCTTAAATTGCAGTCTATCAGCTTTAATTTGAGGGTATTTACATCCAAATTGGAGGAAGGGTTTAGGAATTACATCTCTTTAATATGTAGCCCCCTCTTTTTCAAGGGACCAAAAGTAATTGGACAATTGACTCAAAAGCTGTTTAATGGACAGGTGTGGGGCTATTCCTTCGTTATTTCATCATCAATTAAGCAGGTAAAGGGTCTGGAGTTGATTCCAGGTGTGGCATTCGCATTTGGAAGCTGTTGCTGTGAACCCACAACATGTGGTCAAAGGAGCTCTCAATGCAAGTGAAACAGGGCATCCTTAGGCTGCAACAAAAAAAACCCCCATCAGAGAGATAGCAGGAACATTAGGAGAGACCAAATCAACAGTTTGGTACATTCTGAGAGAAAAAGAACGCACTTGTGAGCTCTGCAACACAAAAAGGCCTTGAAGTCCATGGAAGACAACAGTGGTGGATGATCGTAGGATCCTTTCCATGGTAAAGTAAACCCCCTTCACAACATCCAGCCAAGTGAAGAACACTCTCCAGGAGGTAGGCATATCATTAATCAAGTCTACCACAAAGAGAAGACTTCATAAGAGCAAATACAGGGGGTTCACCACAAGGTGCAAACCATTCATAAGCCTCAAGAATAGAAAGGCAAGATTAGACTTTGCCAAACAATATCTAAAAAAGCCAGCCCAGTTCTGGAACAGCATTCTTTGGACAGATGAAACTAAGATCAACCTGTACCAGAATGATGGGAAGAAAAAAGTATGGAGAAGGCTTGGAACGGCTCATGATCCGAAGCATACTACATCATCTGTAAAACACGGTGGAGGCAGTGTGATGGCATGGGCATGTATGGCTTACAATGGCACTTGGTTACTAGTGTTTATTGATGATGTGACAGAAGACTGAAGCAGCCGGATGAATTCTGAAGTGTATAGGGATATATTGTCTGCTCAGACTCAGTCAAATTCAGCTAAGTTGATTGGACGGTGCTTCACTTTACAGATGGACAATGACCCAAAACATACTGTGAAAGCAACCCAGGAGTTTTTTAAGGCAAAGAAGTGGAATATTCTGCAATGTCCGAGTCAATCACCTGATCTCAACCCGATCGAGCATGCATTTCACTTGCTGAAGACAAAACTTAAGGCAGAAAGACCCACGAACAAACAACAACTGAAGACAGCTGCAGTAAAGGCCTGGCAAAGCATCACAAAGGAGGAAACCCAGTGTTTGGTGATGTTCATGTGTTCCAGACTTCAAGCAGTCATTGCCTGCAAGGAATTCTCGACAAAGTATTAAAAATGAACATTTTATTTATGATTGTGTTAATTTGTCCAATTACATTTGAGCCCCTGAAATAAGGGGACTGTGTATGAAAATGGTTGCAATTCCTAAACGTTTCATACTATATTTTTGTTCAACCCCTTGAATTAAAGCTGAAAGTCTGCACTTCTATTGAATCTCGTTTGTTTCATTTCAAATCCATTGTGGTGGCATACAGAGCCAAAATTATGAAAATGGTCAGTGTCCAATTATTTCTAGACCTAACTATATACAGTTAGGTCTGGAAATAATTGGACACTGACACAATTTTCATAACATGGCATTCGTTAGGATGAACAATAGCCTTTTTGTTGACTATGGAGCATGATAACAACAATTTAAAGAGGATTTCAATGTCAACAAGTGTAAGCTTATCATTTTAAGTTATGATGATGATTGATGATGAGTGTGACATGACGATCAGTAAGATGACCAAGATGATAGCTAATAGGAGTAGGATCTCCTCATTGGTGATGAGCACCAGTAGAGCATATCGTTTTTCATTATTTGAAGTTTTTCAGTTATATTCTTTTAGTCTCATAATTGTTATTATGATTGTACATTTATTTTAAGCATTTCATCATATTTTATGACATTATTCAAGCTTTTTTTATTCCTGCTTATTTTAAGCTTGTTTTCTTAAATTTAAAAAAATAAATAAAGACAAAACAAATAGAGTTTTGGCAAAACTAAAATCAAAACGACATTTATTTTAAAACCAAAACTACAGTGAAAGTGTCCACCTTATACAGTACAGTATGTATCCTGTGCCATTACAGCATGGTGTGTTTGTATTAGCACAATATTTAAAAAAAAAATGTCACATCAGCAACAGAGGCATATTGTAAAGCTTTTTAGTGCTATGTCTATTGTTATGAAAAAAAGGACCTTTTTATTTTTCGTCATATCTTGCTGAAAAATCACAAAATTTTCATGAAAATTTTAGCAATTATAGGTCTTTCACAGTAGATTATTACAATTAAGAATTATCTGTTAATCTATTAAATATTCTTTGGAATTGGTGACCGCTTGATGACTTCATCAAGTGCATAGTTACAACATGTTGTTTAGCAAAAAAGATAAGCATGTTATAAAGTGCTTGAGACAGAACAATAAATATGGTTCAAAACGCGTACATAAAATGTTTCCTAATAAAGGATGGTGGCTAGGAGAACTGTAAAAACTAATTTGTAAAACACATTTTACAATGCAATGTATTGTATATAATGTATACCCTGTTCATTTATGTAACTGTACTTGTAACCATGTATTATTTGTCATTTTAACTCTATGCCCAGGACATACTTGAAAACAAAAAAAACCATTTGCAACAAAACATTTGGTGCACTAGAGTTGCCTCCAAGCTGGATACATAAGCACATTTTTTAAGCAGCTATATCAAATTCTAAAGATTTCTTCAGTGCAATACTGGTTCAGTTACCATTAAATGGCCAGCTAAGATCACCACCGGGACCACATAAATATGGTATTTCAGTGAGTAGTCTGCATATTAGATTGCCTTGGGAGGACCATATGTAGTGTAATTGTAAAAAATGGCGTACCTCTTCTGATCTTCATGATGAGATACTCTCCTTTTCTCTTCCTCCTGTTTTCTTGTAAATTTCAGTGCTTCGGCCTTGAAAAAACATGAATGGAAATACTGTATTATCAAACAATTCTCAAAAGGGACTCGACATTTGCTAAACATATTTGGGGTCATAGAATTACTGTCACACGCTTCCTTGTATATGATAAAACAGTTTCCTGTATTTACATCGTGTATTTCTTATTGAGAGAGAACCTTCCATGTAAAATGGAAACATTGAAATGCAGAAATCTCCAATGCTGTGAATTCTCAGAAAGATTTGTCTGGAAGTGAACAACAAAAAAGATATAGGAGTGTGGTCACATGCAATTTTTTGTCATTTAAAATGTGCACCTTTGATATTTCTAGATTTGATTTAATTTGCAGATCAAAACTTATAAGAGCACTGTAACAGGGGAGTTATCCCTGTTCAGCAAATATGCCTCTAATCCAGCAGTGTGGTGGTTAACTGCTGGTAGTCAATTAACCAACACCACCTGGCTGATCAGGTTTGTTAGAAAAGCCTGCCTTTGAGACAAGAAGTGAGATTTTTCCTGAGTCTCACAAATTGTGGGACTGACCATAGGAACAGACGTCTTGAGCCTGCCAGAGACTGCATGCTGCCAGCAAGACACAGGGGAAAGGACTTCTAAAACCTGGAGAACAAAGAAGCCTTCTCCTACAAGAAACAGATTAGACTTTACTTTCTAAGGCCCGGGCCATAGAGGGGTGGGGATAGCTGAGGTGCGCTAATGCTGAGGCTCGCCTGCTTCAGTCAGCGCGATTGCACGACTTGCAGGCGAGCCAGCGTGCGCGAAGGGAGCTGGAGGAAGGTGGTTGGAGGCGGGGCAGTGACGTCACTGGGCCAATCGCCCGCGACGCACTGACGTCAATGTCACGGCACCGACGTCACGGCGCCGTGACGTTGACGCTGCTGTGCTGTGATTGGAGGTTTTCAGCCGACAGCGCGCTGAAAAACAGCTTGGCGCTCGGCTGAAACCTCCAACTCGTCAGCACGCCTGCGGACGCTCGCGTGAGCCCCCTCTCAAGGCATCCTCATTGAGGATGCAGGGGCTCAGCGCGGAGCGTCCGCATGCCTCAGCACAGCCTGTCGTCTATGGACTCGGCCTAAGACTTTTGGTATATCTGCACATATCAAGATATATGTTTGGGGCTGGAAGACATGCTAATCTAAAGGGAGTTGTTGACTGCATAGGTTTAACTAGAAATACTCCCAAGTGGAACAGAAGCTTTGTTTGACCCTTATTTGCATAAGTTTGGATGATTTTCTTGTGTTAAAGAAACAGGCGCAATAAAAGCCTTATTTCATTTCACCTTAAAACAGTCTCCATTGCATACCTCTGCACATGTCCTCTTACATATATGGTCATCTGAAGTGGGATGAGAGGTGGCCCTTGAAGTTAAAAGGGGCCCCGGAGATTGCCTGTGAAATTTTTTGTGCCTTTTGCCTACAAACAGCCTGAGAACATAAACAAAGATTCACCTGCAGCAGAGACCAGAATTAAAGGGATACACATCCAGACAGGAAACCTACACTGCACTGAAGAAAGCCACAAAACCACAGATGGACTCTTTTCCCCAATCCCAAGAGGAGAGAGAGAGACTGCTGAAGCAGGTAAACCTTACTTGCCTATCACAATAAAGTGTAATATGGTCATTGAAATACTGTAGGGGTTTTGCCTTCCAGCTGTAGTCAGGGTTCAAGAAGTAAGTTAGCCCTTAAAAGGGATAGGCGTTTGTTGTTTTCAAATGTTTTGCTGAAGCAGTGAATACAGATGGTGACCCACGAGCGGTACTGATTCTGCAAGTAAAGGCTGCCACACCACATAGGACTACCAGCTGTGAATGGAGTATATGCAGAAAAGTGTGAAAATTGATGAAAGACTGTGCTGAAGCAGGGGAATTTTCAGTAAACAAGTGCTGAGGGTAGAATTGCCCTACCGGGGAAAAAGGAATTGCTGAGTTGTGTAAAAGGTATCCCAAAGCCAATTGCTGAGTGTTGAGTCGCCCTGCCAGGAGTGAAAGAAATATTCCACTGCAAAGAATATATTTTTTTTTTCTGCAAGTAAAGTCTGTCTATGTATCTTGGGAGTAAAACAGGCACCCAAAATGTGAAGAGTTAATGCCATAATACCCAAAGTTGAGACTGAAAATTACTGAACTCAAGCAGAAAACCACATTATTTTGCTGAAGCGGAGGGATTACACCTAGCAAGTAAATGGTGTAAAGCAAATAGAAGTTTTTACTTAGCAACTGCACATCCAGTATACCTAATGGGAGAGAATGTGTGCACAGTACTGCTGATATTGTAAAACTCGCCTTAAAAAAAAAAAAGAAAAAGTCTACAGAGATGCCTGTGAGAGCTACGACATCTACAAGCAAAATATGCCCACCTGTAGGACTACCACAATTGGGGGTTCTAGCAAATACAGTGGCAACAGCTGCTATAGCGCCTCTTGAGGTCAGGAAGAAAATTACACCTGATAGCCCCAAAATGGAGGACAAGATGCAGTGTTTCTGTAATGAACCCTACCCCACTGAAGAGTGGCCCTTCCAGTCCAATAAAGAGGAAGACATCTCTTATGGGGAACCCGAACCGAGTCACACCCACAAAACACCCCAAGAATGGTGGGGGTGCCTGAACTCGGCACGAACCAAAAAGGCCGCTCTCTATGATGACGAATATGATCGGCAGGAGAAAGAGCGGAAGCAGCAGATCACCCAATATTTCTGTCAGCTAACGCAACCGCAAGAAAAGCCTGGCGTATACAATGAAGCTGCTGAAGTATCAAATAAAGAAGGAGACCCCAGTATTCCTGATGGGACGGTGTCATCCAAAACAAAGAGGCAGAAAAATAAAAGCGGTTCTTCACTTACCGTGGAAGGAACAGACACGTCCGTAGATCCTGTGGAGAAAAAGGGGGACCGACATGCCCTGCAGCCTAGAGAAAATAGAGAATTCGTCCCGCGGATAACCGAATATCCAGAGGGCCCAAGGCAGAAGTCGTGTACCCCAAAGAAGTTTCTGTCCGGTGCCAACAGTGAGGAACCCTCAACCAACCACCCCAGGGAAGCGGAGCCGGAACCAGTGAGTGTCGATCCCTTGACCAGCCCTGAAGATGCTCTGAAAAATGCCAAGCATGGCTATGATATGCTCCGTGAACAATTGAAACTAAAGAAAGATGATTACACAGAGCTACAGAAAAATAACGTAAAGCTACAGAAAGATGTGCTCACAATTTACTCTTTGGCCAGGACAGAATTGGACGATCTCAAGACTGAGCTAGATGCTGCAAACACTACAAAAGCCACCATGGTGGAAAAGCAAAGCCAATCCGATAAAATGATGGCTAAGCTGAAGCGGAAGTATGAGGAGACACTGAAGGAGATTACAGTCTTTCAGCAAGAGGTTCACGGTCTTCGCCTAGAACTGAATGCCTCACAACAAGAGGTCAACAGTGTCCAGACAGAGGTGGACGTATCCCAGAAGGAGGTTCATACACTCCGCACAGCACTGGAAGCCTCACACCACGAGATCGGCACCTGCCGCACAAAACTGGAAGTCTCTAAAAAGGAACTTCACAGTCTCACTGAGGAGCTAGACATCTCTCAAAAAACTAACCTCAGTCTTAATATGAATCTCAAAGTCTCTCTGAAGGAGCTTCAGACCCTCAACCTAGATATCGAAGTCTCCCGCCAGGAGACTGTCATTCTCAAAGCAGATGTGTGTAAATGGAAGGAGGGATACATGGAGGCCCTGAAAATTACAGAGACTGCAAAAAGAGAAAACTTAAAACTGAAAGAAGAAAATTCTCATTTGACAGACTACGTCAAGGAAAAGAATGAAAAGCTGCACGAGCTTAAAGAAATAAATAAACTTTTGGAAGAGGAGAAGTTTGAAGCAGAGCACCGACTGCAGAACCAACTGCAAGGTCTGCGTACTCACCTCCAGAAGGCCAAGGAGAAGCAGCAAACTCTGCAGGAAGACAATCTGCAGGCTGCTAAAGAAGTACAAGTGCTGCAGGAACGTCTGATTACCCAGTATGTCCCCGCAAAGCAGCATGAGAAACTGAAGGCTACCCTGAGCATCACCAAAGCATCGCTAGAGGCCAAGCTTAGAGCCCAGGTGACTCGGCACAAGAGGGAGAACAAGAAGGTCCAGAAACTGAGACAATTAACTGTGGCCCGAGCAAAGAAATTCACAGTGCTTCACAATACAATGAAAATGTGGAAGCAAGCTCAGAGAAAGCAAAGTGTGCAGATAAATTCCCTGAGAAGAGACTTGCAAGACGCACTAAAAAAAAAAAACAGGGATCTCTCGCGGATGAGATTACAGTTCTACAAGGACAAGTATTGACCCTGACCAAGCGTCAGTATCCCACAGCCACAAAAACCCATGAAGACAAGCGTACAGTGAGAGCTGGGAATACCGCTCGTCTGAAAAACAAGGTTGCAAAATTTGAAGAATCCTTAGCTGATGAAGCTGAAAAGAGGGGACATTCTCTGGAAGTGGACGTGGAATTGCAACTCAATCCCAAAGAAGCTGAACTAGCAACTCCATTGAGTGGAAAAAGTGCAGAGAGACAGCTTCAAGAGCGGAAAACTCAAAGGGCTGTTTTTAAACGCTCTGCAACTGTTGCCATACAGTCTGCCTACAATAAGAGGAGCACCCGATGCAAGGGAAATCTCATGACCGCGCACGCAGTAAAAAGACTATACTTGGAAAAAGTCTTCCTCGAGTGACTGAGCAGTGCTGATCTCAAGCACCTTCGGGAGGAGACACGAATAAACTGGAGAAAGGGCTCCAATCCCAGCGGGACTGAGGGTTCTCTTCCTCCATCCACTCTCATTCAAGTCACAGAGATATCTCGAATGAGAGTGGAAGGATGGGCTTTGGCCGTGGCAAGCCCGAGCTTCCCACAAACAGGGGAGGTATCCCTGTTCAGGAAATGTGCCTCTAATCCAGCAGTGTGGTGGTTAACTGCTGGTAGTCAATTAACCAACACCACCTGGCTTATTAGGTTTGTTAGAAAAGCCTGCCTTTGAGACAGGAAGTGAGATTTTTCCTGAGTCTCACAAATTGTGGGACTGACCATAGGAACAGACGTCTTGAGCCTGCCAGAGACTGCATGCTGCCAGCAAGACACAGGGGAAAGGACTTCTAAAACCTGGAGAACAAAGAAGCCTTCCCCTACAAGAAACAGATAAGACTTTACTTTCTAAGACTTTTGGTATATCTGCACATATCAACGGCGCCGTGACGTTGACGCTGCTGTGCTGTGATTGGAGGTTTTCAGCCGACAGCGCGCTGAAAAACAGCTTGGCGCTCGGCTGAAACCTCCAACTCGTCAGCACGCCTGCGGACGCTCGCGTGAGCCCCCTCTCAAGGCATCCTCATTGAGGATGCAGGGGCTCAGCGCGGAGCGTCCGCACGCCTCAGCACAGCCTGTCGTCTATGGACTCGGCCTAAGACTTTTGGTATATCTGCACATATCAAGATATATGTTTGGGGCTGGAAGACATGCTAATCTAAAGAGAGTTGTTGACTGCATAGGTTTAACTAGAAATACTCCCAAGTGGAACAGAAGCTTAGTTTGACCCCTTATTTGCATACGTTTGGATGATTTTCTTGTGTTAAACAAACAGGCGCAATAAAAGCCTTATTTAATTTCACCTTAAAACAGTCTCCATTGCATACCTCTGCACATGTCCTCTTACAAGCACAAAAACAGGCAGAGCTCAACCAGAGGCCCAAGTGACTTAAAAGAAGTAGTGATACAGTCTGGCTTTCAAGGTCATCAATTTATAAGTCATTAGGTAAAAGTATTTGGAGCCTATTTTAGAGAGATTTCTACCTGGAAAACAGGAAGGCAGAGGGAATGAATAAAATAACATAATTTTTCTTTAAATAGAAAAGGGGAACTTTACCTTTGTTGATAAAGAAAAGTAGTGGCACTCTGTGTGGATAGGAGAGGTAAATAAGCGCACACACACACACACACACACACCATATCTCTATATTTGTCTTTATTTTGTAGTGATGGCTAATAGCTCATTATTAGTTATTTCTAGTTGCAAAAGAGCTGACACTCTGGAATGTAAAAACAAAAGCGATAAGGATGGTATAGAGATGGGAGGCTGGGGACTCAAGGTCAGCATGAGTATTATATTTTGGTTACATCTGAGAGATATGTAGACATGGTACATGCATCCAGATTAGCAATTGGTTGAGTATTGCTAATAGGCAAGTGTTCATCTGCAACACTCCGTACAGCATACCGTAGTTTCATCACACTTCAACTACTGGGCTCAACTCATAATGATGTTAGTGAGTTCACACTAGCATTTCTTGACATTTCTACTCATCACTGATTAAATGTAAGTTTCGGTCACACAACTCTCAAGGAAAATGTCAACAAAAAATATGATTGTCATAGTGGTGAGACTTTTGTCTAATGATCATTACCATATCCCTGTTCATTTAATGTAAACATGTATTTGTAACCTTGTATTTGTAACCTTGTATTTCTCATCTTAACTCTGTGCCCAGGACATACCGTACTTGAAAGCAAGAGGTAACTCCCAAAGTATTAAACATTTTATTAATAAATACAATAATTACACAGCTACAGAAGAAGGATTGATGTATTTATTCTGACACCAGACTAGCATGTTGAAGTGACTAGAAAGTAAATACTTCTAAGAGAAGAAATGTTTGAATTATTCTTGGCAAGTGCCAATCAGCCAAACTTGGAGAACAAAAAAACTTCCTCTCTCTTAAACTTACTAATACAGTAACCAGAATTTTTTTTGTTCTCTCAGATCCACTATAGCGTGGTACACAATGATATATTCAAACACAACCCACTAAATGACCTTACAGCTCTGCAATGCATTCTGTATGTGGTTTTTTCTTCTTCAAAGTTTGGCGGATTGGCACTTGCCAGAGAATAATTCAAACATCTCTTCTCTGAAAAGTATTTGCTTTCTAGTCACTTCAACATCCTACACTGGTGTCAGAATACATACATAATTCATTCTTCTGTAGCTACATATTTCAATATATAATAACAGAGCGCTTTAATTTCCATGCATGGATCAGCATACAGTTCCACGGGAAAGCTGGGGAAATTAGGGCCTTATGTATAAAGCGTTGCCAAAAGTATTTTGCCGTAAAAGTGTGTAGCCCTGTGTAGTTTTGGTGTTACATGTCTTTCTCCTCCTGTGCAATAATCACTGTTAAGGGCAGGTTTGCCAGGCATAATCATGGGGTTTGCCCTCACCTCCTGTGCTGTGTATTATTCAGTGAAGGAAGTGACATCAGGCTCCATGTCCACTTACAGTGACACAAGGGTTGGTGCCTACTGAATCTATATAATATGCAGAACTTCCTCAATTTAGTCTGTGTGCCTCACCACCTGAGTGAGGTGAGTCTGTCCAGCAACCTGTCAGGGCTCTGGCAGTGTTTGTGGCCCTCCCTCAAGGGAGTGGTGTGGAAGACTATTCCTCTTACTCCAACAGGGAGTAAGGGAAGAGCTAGACCTGCTTTCAGTGCCCTTGCCTGGGAGTGTACGGTCAGGGACTTCCTTTGGATTGGCAACCAGAGATGAGCGGCTAGAACACCGGCCGCTATGATGGGCGGCTGTCCATGTATGGCGACAATAAAGTATGCCAAAGAAAGAGATCGCTTCTGTCCTGATTGTGGAGTCACTTGGGAAGAAGGTGCACATAGAGGTTCTCTTTCAGAGACTCCTCCCTACTACACTGGGGGTCTGGAAGAGATGGAGGCGCTGTACATGAGTGTGTATAACTCAGCATTACCTCATTAGCCAGTCCTGATGCCACCCCGCATACCACCGCGGGAGATTCAGGGATTCTGTAAGCCAGCAGGTGCACCACACTACACTTCATGTAACAGGGGTCAGTGTCCACATATGGGGGGCAATATGAGATTGGCCCGGGCAAACACCGTTACAAGTGACATATGTGTCTTGGTGTGTAACAAACTCATGTGTCTTGGTGTGTTAATGTTTAAAAACTAATTTAATGAGCATCGACTTTTTCACTAAAAAACAAATGACGCTTGCGGGTGGATTTAGAGGCGGAGTTTGGATGTTGTTGGGAGTGCCCATATAAAATTATACAGTATGTAATCAAAAAAACTGCAAGAATACAACACTTTTTTGGAACTTTGATGTTTTTTTTGGAGCACAAATCAAATTTTTCTTGGTGTAAAAGCCAAATGCAAGTAGACGCAAGCACTTCTTAATGCATTTGTATGTACTGTATGAGCATGATGCACTGAATACAAAATAAGAAAATGTGCGCCAAATGTAAGAATATATATATATATCCTGTACCAACATGCCGCTGCTTAATGATTTTAGGTGAAAAATATTTTTTACTCTCTCAATTTGTTTAAAAAAATAAAATAAACTGTTATAACATTCCTTTAAAGCTGCATTTCTCTTTTACTACATGGGACTTTGTGGTATTTTAGAAAAGGCTACTGAATCGTTATTCCTATTCAGCTAGATTAAAATAATGCCAATTATATCTGTGCAGCTCATAAATACTGATGTGTCTGTAACAGGCTTTAAAATCTCAGGATATGATATTGAAAGATGAAAAAATATATATAATTACTGTTTCAAAACAGAAGCTGAAAACCTAATGCCATTCTAGAAATAGCCAGAGGATTTTCTGAAGTTGATGAAACACCAGAAAGAATAAAAGGTGATTTAACAAATGTGGAAGCAAGTCAGCGAGATGATTAGGGTAATGCATAAAAGAGAAATGGTTTGAAGGCAACATAAAAGATACATCACAGGAGAGGAGCATGATTGATGCAACAGAAAAAAAGAATAGAATGAGAAGAAGTTTTATGCAATATTTAGTAGGGAAAAAATATTCATCGTGTTTTTGTGGAATAGTGATGGTAAATGTTAAAGGCTGGCAGAAATGACTGCAATGACACCTCTGTGATAGATTTATAAATGCTAAGAAAAAGAAAGGTTAGCTAACAAAACTAATCCATTTCATTTGTCAAGCACTGAGGGATTTACACTTGACATTTCAATATATATTTCACAAAAGTCTCAAACGCCCCAAAGTCTATTCACAACTGTGGTGAACACCACCAACTTGTGTCTGTTGTGCAACTGAAGTGAACTGAAGAGGTTAACAAATGTGCAACTGAAATACAAAAAAAAATACGTTGCAGCACAAATCTCAAAACATCGTGACATTAACCTTTGCAGCGCCCTTATGACATACGTGGTATGTCATTGGCACGTGCTCGTTTTCTAGGGGGTGATCCAGCTGACCGTTTTTTTCTAAACTGAAATAGAGCCCCCTCCAACCCAAATTCTGGCATACGGGGACCAGTTTAGTCATATGATCGCTCCTGGAGTGATCACATGACCTGAAAGTGCTGAAGCACTCTATAGGTTAAGGCCCATATTTACTAAGGAATGTTATTCCATCAGCCATCTTCCAGTGCCAAAAGACACCTTACAATCAATAGAAGTGAATGTCATAAGGTATCTTCTGGCGCTAGAAGGTGTCTTATGTAACAGCACCACTTAGAAAAGTGTGGATCCTTAATACCTCCTCAAATGCGTATTCACTTTGGCAAACTTGAATGAGAAATGATAGGGGAAAAGATCAGCTAACTTTATCTTAACACAACAAGGTCTGCTCTCCTGGGCTGCGGAGTAAAGAAAGCCCAGACTGAGTAAGCAGAAGTCGACCATTTCTTCCTCTCTGCCCTTCCTACACAGAGCTGGAAGGCAGGGAGGAGGAACTTCCATCACTTCCAGGCTTGACCCCAACAAGTCCTATTAAAGAGTCCTCTGCAGCTTAACCCTACTGTATCCCCTCATCTAAACACTTGCTATATTCAGCCTGATCTTAGGGTTCTCCTTTCAGTGGCCCAAATATACCCCACATCTCAGCTACACATCATCTTTTTCCCTTTAGCATTTTTTTCTAATCTCCCTTTTTTCGCACCTCACTCCCGATACCTCTCCCCCTTCTCCCTCTCAACCTTTATTTCTCCATGTTCTCTCTATCTCATCAATACACCTTTTACTTCCCCCCCATCCATTTCCTTCTCCACTCTTCCTTTTTACCTCCACCATTGACCTTCATCCTATTTCCACACCACACCATTAACCCCTCATGTCCTTTAAACAAATAGTTTAATGAATATTTGGCCATACTATCATGTGCTGCTCCTCCTTCATTTGCTGTAGTTTCTTTTTCTCTTCCTCCTTTTGCTCATCTTTGTAGGAGTGGCTCTTTCCCTGTAAGTGACAGTAGCCATAAGTTAGAACATGCACTGGAAAGCTCTGAAATAATTGGCAATTATTTGGTGACAGAGGGCTTTGATGGGTTTTCGTGACATCTTCGCGGGCCAAAAGAGCTTGTATCTTATTGCTGGCGAATGCATCAGCTGTACTGAAACTATTAGTGTTAACACTGGTAAAATGTGCCAATCATTGAGCTGATAAATGTCGTATGTTTTTGTTGTTGCTTTGTGCTAACCTGTTATACTACAATCAATTTAAAAAATGAGGTACAGTATGACTGGATTATGCACATACATTTTTAGTTATAGGAGCAGCGGAGTGATTGGCATTAGTAAAATGAATTGTGTAATTGTATCAATATAAGGAAGATGTTAAGATAGTAGACTCTCCTCTTTAACCTTATAAACATACTGTAGATGGGTATATGCATGTACAATACGTGTACATTTATAAGCCCCATGTGATTCTTACTGTAAATCTTTAAAAGTTACAATAAGAAACAATAACTTACCCATTTGAAAGCAGGAATCGCCCTGTTTCTTAAATATTATTTTTTTTTTTACAGAATCGGAAATCAGGGGGGTCCCCTAGAGGTTGAACCGCACTATTCTTAGCTTCAAGATCCAAAGATGGCTGCCATGGTCATCCAATAGGAAGCTGGAATGTCATTATCTGAATTCATTGCAGCTTCCTATTGGTCCGTGAAAGCAAGGCTTGGATAGCAGCCATATTGATTTCCCAAAAAGGAACAGAAGCACCAGTATATAATAAAATAAATATCTCCGCAATCGGGGGTCCCTGGACTTACAACTAGATAATAATTAGAGAAAGGGGGATTTCTGCTTAGAACAGGATATACAGTAGGTCTGGGGAAAAACGAGATATATTTTGCCTGTATGCACTTGTGCAAGCCTTGGATGTAAACACGTTAGACTAATATTGAACTGGATTATAGTACAGTACATAGTTTGGATATATATAGTTTTATATATATATATATATATATATATAAATATATATATATATATATATATATACAGTGGTCGACAAATCACCAAAAAATCTACTCGCCACACAAAAAAATCTACTCGCCACCTAGTACCAAACGTGTGCTGCTTGGGCCAATATTTACTCGCCCGGGGGTTAAATCCACTCGCCCGGGGCGAGCAAATGTATAGGTTTGTCGAACACTGTATATATATATATATATATATATATATATATATATATATATATATATATGAGAAAAGAAAGAAAGCGCATGCCCCATACTATAAAAAATGACATTTAATAGTAGGAAAAGGGAAGGGAGGGGAAAGGATCACTCACAAGGGTAGATAAAATATAGGCAATTGTGAATAATAGTATCACCGCCAAACATGCGATCCCGCAATGGGAATCCTCCCCGATAAGAACAGCATCAGCTGGGACATGATAGTGCCTCAGGCAGGCTCACAGGAAGCACCGGGCTCTGCGAATTCCAGGACTTGAAAATCTCCGCCTCCATTGTGCTCAGAGCGCGACGCGGCAAAATGATTGGTAAAGTCCCAGTTAAAATAGAAAAGAAAGTAAATGCTTTTCTATTTTAACTGGGACTTTACCAATCATTTTGATTACAATCCGCCCTTACACGGGTTTCTAGACAACCCGTTTGGTATATATTCCACCACTTTGAGAGCTTTTCCATACTCCTTTGAAAAAGTCGCCTTGAGTGACGAAACGTGTCGGGAATTTGCATACGGACGATACAACGTCATCACTCAGTGAGCGCGACTAGGCCGCATCGCACTCTGAGCACAGTGGAGGCCGAGATTTTCAAGTCCTGGAAAGAGCAGAGCCCGGAGATTCCTGTAAAAATCAAAAACGAATAGACGATACCGTTCTTGTGGCTAACTAAATTCTTTTATTTATGCGAGCTCTCGAGATATTTAAAACCAGAGACATAACATAAAACACAGACAAAGCTCAGTGCACATCCAGAAAAACTTATATACGGTACAGTGCCTAAATATACATGTATAAATAACTAATAAATAAAATGGTCTTTTAGTTTAACATTTTGGCCAAATTGTTGTAAGCCCTTGAGCCAAACTTCACGGCAGACAACGTTCAAGGGTCCCTACACTAATATAAATTCTTAATAACCTGTGCATTGCCAGGAAGAATGATTTATAATAAATCTGTCAATATGAGTTGCAAAAGTTCTAAGTCTGATTGAAGCTTTTATTAACCTGTCTCGAGCTCTCGAGATACACTGATCTCTTCTTCCGGCGGTGTTACAATGAATAAAGCCAAAAAAGGGTTTTTACATTAAAACAGTGCATCCTGGAATGTGATCTGTGATTGGAGCCTATCCCTCCCCCCTGTGCAGTATGCGTTTTATGACTTGAGGTGTTAAATGGTCCCTGAATGTAAGTGATATCAGAGTGTGTGTGTGTGTGTATACAAAAACAGAGAAGCAGAAATGCCTTTTGATGCACTCACTATACACTGGCGACACACTTTATTCGAGCTCGGCTAGTCCCACGAATTCGGGCATACCCGGGTGTATTGAGGTTTGTGACTGTTTTCTGCCCGAGTGCATTGGGTTATTTTCCAGGCAGGGATTGAAGCATTTTTTTCCCGCTGGCTGCAATACTGCACAGTATATTCATATATACTGCATTACAATTCATGAATTTATGCCATCTGGTAGACACACGAAGCATTGCAGCCTATTAAATCCTAATCATTATCATTTAACAGATCAGCCGCCCGTCAGCCAGGCATGAACCCAGGCTGGGAAGGCAAACGCAACGGGGCTTGTCAGAGGTGAGGAGCGGCGCATTCCAGGTATCTGCCAGGTACATACCGGGTATTTGCTCGAATAAAGTGTGTCGGTGCAGTACACTGGCGACACAGTTTATCACACTGCGGCCAGATCCGCAAGCCGGGAGATTTCCCGGCTTGCTAGTGGCCGCCCCTCGGCGTGCCGCGCGTCATAGACGCGCGGTCACGCGTCTTCGGGAGCGTGCGCCCCCTGCACGCGCGTCCAGGGGCTCCCCGAGGGAGCCCTGGTGTCCCGCGATCGCGGGACAGCGGCAGGGGGTTCCGGGGGACCCGGCGGACCCGGCAGCGGTAGGGAGAGCGCCCCGATCGGAGGGCGCTCTTCCGCTGCTTCGGCGCGCGCCCGTCACTCTCGGGCGCGCGCCAGGCTACTGCTGCGGCACAGAACGGGCAAATGCTCGAATAAACTGTGCCGCAGCAGTAATTAGAGCTCAAAAATAATAAAGTTTTAATAAATAGTCAGAAAACAGAAAACATACATGCTAATTAAAACCTAAAAGATAGCGCATGTTAACAACAGCTGGTGGTTAAGAATTCCCACTGGGTACTATATGAGAACCTCTAGATTACCAATATGTAACACTCTGGTATCTGCTGAGAAATAATCAGGATATCATGAGGTGATCTCGGTAATGGAGGTAAGTATATTAAGTCGTGCAGCTCCAGTATATATCATAGGATCAGACCCCTGGTGTATATATAAGGGCTAATGGTGAGGTAATGTGTTGGATAGAATGAACCCAATAATGCAACATAAAAATGCAGGCACTGGGTCATGCTCCCTCTGAGATATATCTCCTATATTGGAGAGGTACAGAGTCTTCACTATGTGAAAACGCACAGCTGAATTTGAATTAACGTAGGCAATGATTAACAAAAGAACAAAAATACACTTGATTCAGATTCACTTGCAAATGAAATGCAAAATATATACAGTTCCATGGGGATGAGTTGATTTTTTTTGCTAGTACAGCGATTCAATTTTTTGTTACATTTTGTTATTGACTTACATTTATTTTATAAATACTCTGACAATCTTGTTCTCTTAAATCTTACCCATGCTGTGAGAGTACGCCCATGGTAATCGGTAGTTTGATTGTTGGCTGCAGTCAGTGACATCTGGTCCAGAAATCTGTTATTTCTTCTACAGTATATATAAAAAAAAACAACAAACAATCTATCCGGGGGCTTATTAAAAATCAACCACATAATACACATTTTACATCCTGCAACTGTGTGAAAAAAGCAAAAAGGAAATAAAAGACAAATATAGAACAACTAGAAAGAACCATGTGAAGCTTGAAAGCTTGTACGATTGTAAAAGACCTCGGTGTTTCGCAGGATCCTTCAACATACCAAGACAGGCCTCAGAATATCACCAGGCATATCTAGCGGCTGCAGGCTTCGGAGGGCCCCAATAGTTTGACAGGGGCCCTATCCACAGTGTTTTGCAATTTTTTAATAATATTTTTCTATGCTTAGAAGGGGGAAATAAATACAGAGCTGCCAAGAGAGAAGCGTCTCCTGTGTCACACTACACACCACGTTCCCTCCTTAGCTGTAGTGGAAATCAGACACAAAACTATAAAAATGTAGAGGGGTGCATGGAGGTGAGTCTGTGCTGTACCCTGGAGGTTTGCCAGGTGGCCCATGAGACCTGGCAACCGACAGATTTAGCCAGAAGCTTGCAAAGCTGTGCAGTATCCCTTGAGCTGTGGGGGCCTAAGCTCCTTCCTATGTTGCTATTGCAGCAACCTGTAAAGATCACATTTCATGGTATTCAGTGGTAATATTGCCACAGAATACTGCAGTATGTAACATAAAAACACAGTAAAGGTAAATGAGGTTGAAAAAAGACATGCCTCCATCAAGTTCAACCTACAGTATGCTAGATTTAGACAACATATACTTTGTCTTATATCTATACATACTGTATATTGATCCAGAGGAAGGCAAACAAAAAAACCCAGTGAAATATTATCCAATGATATCTCATAAGGGGAAAAATAAATTCCTTCCCGACTCCAAGAATTGGCAATCAGATTACTCCCTGGATCAACATCCTTCTCATACTTATTTGGTATATCCCTGTATACCTTTCCTTTCTAAAAACACGTCCAACCTTTTTTTGAACAAATCTATCTGCTATCACAGTTTCCATGGGTAATTAATTCCACATTTTAACTGCCCTTACTGTAAAAAACCCTTTCCTTTGTTGCTGGTGAAATCTCCTTTCTTCCAACCTAAAGGGACGACCCGAGTCCTTTGTTCTGCACTTGGGATGAATAGTTCTTTTGAAAGTTCCTTGTAATGTCCCCAAATATATTTGTCTATAGTTATAATATTCCCTCTTAGATGCCTCTTTTCTAATGTAAATAAATATAATTTAGCTAGCCTCTCCACATAAGTTAGATTGCCCAACCCCTTTATTAATTTGGTGGCTCTTCTCTGTACTCTAGTTCCATAATGTCTTTTCTAAGGAGTGGTGCCCAAAATTGTACTCCATAATCAAGGTGTGGTCTTACTATGCTTTATAAAGGGGCATAATTATGTTTACTTCCCTTCCATCCATTGCCCATTTAATGCAAGACAAGATCGTTTGCCTTTGCAGCTACTGCATGACTTTGGGCACTATTGCTAAGCCTGCTGTCTACCAGCACGCCTCCATTTATTTATAAAAAATGTTTTACCAGGAAGTAATACATTGAGAGTTACCTCTTGTTTTCAAGTATGTCCTGGGCACAGAGTTATAAAAAATACATGGTTACATTAAAAGAACAGGGTTATACAGTCAATTCACATACATTTCATGGACAGATAGAGTTGGAAAATTGGGAACAGGGGATAAAGTGCTTGTGAGTTTCAGATTGAAATAGAGCAGCTTTAACATCACTTTAACATCACCAAACATCAGTGAACGGCAGCAAATGGTTCACATCCTTTGGCTGCCCTTCGGCTGCACCAAAGGCTGTCCGCCTTTGGGGCAACGCAGATGTACACTGGGGTGGTTGATATTCAATGCAGCTGTGAACACGAAGTTCTTTGTGTCCTCTTGGCTATTTCCAGAGGGTGTGGTTGACGTTCCACAAAGTACAAGCAAATGTTAACCTTTAGCACGCTGGTCCTGTGCAGAGGGGAACAGCTCTTGGGGATCCCCATTAGGCTGCCTGCCTTTGGGGCCTTCCTCGCAACTCAAGTCACCATTCCTCTTTCTTGGGTGCTGGAGACAATTCTCCAAACCCTTGCCCCTGCCGAATCTCCACTTACTCTCATTTTCGACTACCAACTTTCTCATCCTCTGGCCCATCCCTGGGTTATGTGCCGCCCTTAGGTAAGCACTAATAAGGAGTCCCCATCCCCCAAAAAAATGTTAATTTGTTTCCCAAAAAAATATTTGCTCCCTCTAGGTAGGAAACAGGGGGCCTACGAAACATTAATTTAGGCTCTGGGGACCCCCTGCATCCTGAGATAGTTACCTCCTTAAGGGGTGTTCAAATCTCCGGTCCAGATGTAGCTGTCCCATCACATGGGCCAATAGGAACCCTTGACGTCATTGGTGGCTTTTTATTGGCCCATGTAACCGCGTTCTTTAAACCTGAGCAGGAGGTTTGATTCAATATGTTTCAAAGTTGCTGATCACGTTGCGTTTGGCTCAAAAACTGCCATTAACTTGAAGAGCAGATCTTTGTCAGTAGTGGTATCATCAGCTGTCAGGGCACATATTTAACCTGGCCCCTAGTCTCAGCATGACTAAAAATTACACCTGGCTCATAAAACTTTACCAAAGTCAAGACTAATCTATATTGTATTTGTGGTATAGAATATTTATTTATTTCCATGTGAATGCATAGATTTTAGTCCCTCTTCACTGTTACAGCAAAATGCTTAATTTTTGGAGCAAATTTATGGTGTATCCTATTTATTTATTTTTTAAAAATCTAATTTTAATACATTTATTTTCATATTGTTACATTATTTTATGCGAAACAGTTCTTATTTGTGGCAAAACGGGTTACAAGTTTTACAATGTAAGATTTTAAAGACTATAAAATCTTTGGGAGGAAAATATTGTATCCAAGTATTTACTTTAGGTTATATACAGTATGTATGAAAATTAGGTTTCAGATTGAATAGTTTCATGAACAAAATTATCTTAAGCGTGTTCATTACAGACATACAGTATTACACTGATTTGCCCAAGATGGTTCTGCTGTCAAACCTCTTCCACCACTTTATGAGCAATCATGTTTACCCATAAGACCCCATCCAGCACTGAAAGACACCTTAAGCCCTCTTCATTTTAAAGAGGTGTATGGTATATACCTGGTACCAGAAGGTGGCTTTGACTATTTTATCCACGTGTCTGCTTGTTCTCCTTGTATTCATGGTTTTAAATGATTCCGATTATACTTATTCACTTCTCAGTGTCTGTACATGTTTAATTATGCAAATTGTACTTTTTACTCAAATGTCAACCTTTGATCTCTATTAGGATGTACAACCTGCTTGTGCACTTTAAACCAGAAAGCACCTCTAGATTAATGTGCACATCTTCGAAGCAGCCTCATAAGCATTCAATAAATTGCTTTCATTATTACACTCATGAGAGCCTCTTCAAATGTCTATAAAAAAAACTAGTTTTCTGCCTGTTAGACAAATAATTGACCTGCCTTCAAATAATCAAAAGGGAATGATTTTCCTAAAAACACAGAAATAGTAAGACCGATAAAAATGTTTTAATCTTCTTATGTCGTAAATCATTTTTATTTTTTTGGCTGAAACCATTTTATACCTACAGTATTTTGCAATGTCAACTCTATTATATTATCAAGCTGGTTAACAGTTATTCAAGAATATAATCAGTTAAAGGGATGTTTTGGAGGGACATGTTAATAAATAAGAAATCTTGGTTGCCAAAACTCATCATTTTTCCTGCTGCAGGTTTTTAATTAGAAACTTTGCAAGACATACAAAAACGTTATAGGACACACACACACACACACACACACACACACACACACACACACACACACACACACACACACACACACACACACACACACACACACACACACACACACACACACGTATAAATCAGTCTTCAATCTGCTTTCTGTTCTCTTTCCTGTGGTCTCATATAGTTTTTTGACTAACCCAAATAGAAACATGGTTTTATTCATTTCCACCCTCAAACCGATCCATTTGCAAATGACTTTTTTTTAAATGGTACAAACACAGTTTACTACTGCATCCTTCAAAGCAGCAATACCCTGTTTTTTACTTTATGCTTTATTACATGCACTAAGCAGTCTTCAAAAGTAGGACGGCCATCATCCCTGGTTTGAAATAAATATATATTTTTAAGAACAAAGCATTACTATTCTACAAGACACCTACTGGCCAACCCGGAACTCACCTTACGGACTATTCAAGTGTAAGGTGTTTTCTGGCTCCGAAATGTGTCTTATGGAGAAGCACCGCTAATAAATATGCCCCTTATTGTCTTTAATGATGGCTGCTACCTGAATGTAAACCAATCAGTTAGGGCAACCGTATTAGTTTTCCCTATGTGACTGGCTCTCTGTGACCTTCCTGCTGGCAGCAATAGTTGCACTATACGTTTTGCTTTCTAACTTTATTGAATAATAAGAAATGTCAAATGTTGTATTGTGCTATTCTACAGCAAGATGGATTTTTGTGTCTGCTCTCTCTTCTCCAAACGTTTATGACACACGAGTACAGTATAAACAAACAAATAAAGTTCCGCAGCACCGATGGCAGAATGGTATGTCCAAACAATATAAGTTATAGCAAGCAAGGCCTAGAAAGGTGACAGCAGGAATCCCTATTGAAATGAAAAACTTGTGTACTGTTCAAAATTTAATCTGTGGTTCTTGAAACGAGGGTCTCTGGAACATGTCAGACTTTATTTGGTTGTCCCCCGGAACCTTCAAAGTTCAAGGTCACTTTAGATTGCTCTCTTTGCTAATCGATGGCTATTCAATCACCATCAGCAGATCAGTTCCGAAAACCTTTTTTTTTTTTTTTTTTTTTTTTTTAGTTATGGCGTACTATTTGTTTGCTAGTTTTGCAGGTGGGAGCCTTTGATAAATTCCTTGCTAAATACTTTATGAAGGATATGAGGGTCATCTACAAACATTATACTTAAACGAGTCCACCGATTTACTCGTTTCTTGCTAATCGTTTTGCAAACTGGCCCTCATCTTAGCATTTTAGGAAGACTGGATTTACCATCCTGAATGAAGCAACTGGAGAAGTTTGCCCTGGTTTGCAGACCGTGCTTTGCTGGAGGGTCGAGGCCCCCAAAGGGTTAAACTTGATAAATTTGAGGCTAATGTTTCTCCCGAAATGTTACAAATATTTGATTTACTATAATTGTAATAAAGTACGGTTTATCTTACAACAACATGTCTTCTTGCCACAGTAATTCTCTCTGCAAGTTTTGCTGTCTTCTTTTTTCTTCCAGTTGATCAGCCTGCAACCATCAAACAGCAAATGCAGAGTTATTTTTGGGTGGATAAGGGTCACACTTTTACAACTAATGACCAGTACTGAAACTAATCAGTCTATGGGGCTTATGTACCAAGCATCACAAAGTGGCGGGGGGGTGGGGGGGGGGTAAGGGGTTGGGCACAAATTTTCCACGTGCAAATCTCATTTTAAATAGCCCTTTTGATCACCAGTGTACAAACCTGACATTTCTCAATCTGCTCTTGCAGCATCAAAAAAAGTTTTTCTTTGAAAAAGATCTGCCACACTGAAAACGACAGCACTAGGTGTACCGTTGTTAATGGTATGTACTAAAAAAAACAATGTTTCTGTTTGCCAAAAAAAGTCGAAAGTGTTTCAAAATGGTCCACCAAGTTCAGCTTGGCGTAAACCCTAAAAAGTTTGTTAATTATGTTACTGCAGAATGAAGTTGCTGTGTATCAACCAAAAATGTATTTGACGCAGCACAGATGTGTCGTTTTATAGGTTAGAAAAATGTATTATTTGCACAGGATGGCTATTCTAAATAATATTACGCTAATAATTGATATTTACTAGTACATGTATTAAGTAGTTAGAAATAAAACAAAATACACATACAGATGTAGCAGACCCTGTTGCTCCTGCTGCAGTGTTGTAGCAGGACACACAAAACCCACCAGCCGGAGCAGACACCATTGTGTCTGAATAAGGCTGTGATTATACCAGATGCTGCTGGGTGGCAGCGCAATCCGGTGACGTCATCCTCACGCTGCCGCCGAGCGGCATCTGAACAGGCAAAGGAGAAAGGTGTGGAGACAGGATAGGCAACAAGGATGCGTAGCGGAGGCGTGGCCATGAGCAGTTCGCCCTCAGTGGCTGAGTCGCTCACTGACGCGGCCGTTGCCTGCCATTATAGGCTAAAGCTGCAAAATTCAGGGCATTACTAAAATCCCTGCTCTCTGATTGGTTAAAATTCCGGCCATTATTCATTCAGTAATGCCCGGAATTTTTGCAGCTTGAAAGGTGTTTATGTCAATGAGTTTATTTCCAGCCAAATCGGCTTTTCTTTTTTTGTCAGAGACAGGGCAGGGGATTGGTCCATAGGTAGGAACAGCTCTGAGAAAGGGCAGGGGATTGGTCCGTAGGAAGCAGCAGGCAGTGACTCCTCCCCCCTCCCGAACAGAGCTGACAGATTCAGTGAGGAGGGAGATAGAGAGTGTGTACTGTAGCTGCAAAGCAAGTGAGTGGCTCTCTGCAGTTTGTTTGTGGCTACAGTTTGTGTGTGTGTGTTTGTCAGTCAATGTGTCTTTAGCAGTGTGTGTGTCAGCAGCAGCAGTGTTTGTGTGTGAGTGTGTCAGTAGCAGTGTGAGTGTGTCAGTGTGTCAGTAGCAGTGTTTCTGTGAGTGTGTCAGTGTGTCAGTAGCAGTGTTTGTGTGTGTGTGTCAGTAGCAGTGTTTGTCTGTGTGTTTGTGTCCGTGTCAGCAGCAGCAGTGTGTGTGTGTGTCAGTGTGTCAGCAGCAGCAGCAGCAGCAGCGTGTGTGTGTGTCAGTAGCAGCAGCGTTTGTGTGTTTGTATGTGTCAGTGTAAGTGTGTCAGCAGCAGCAGCAGCAGTGTTTGTGTGTTTGTATGTTGCAATGTGTCAGTAGCAGCAACAGTGTTTGTGTCAGTGTGTCAGCAGCAGCAGATTGTGTCAGCAGCAGCAGCGGTGTTTGTATGTGTCAGTGTGTCAGCAGAAGTGTGTGTGTGTGTCAGTGTGTCAGCAGCAGCAGTGTTTGTGTCAGTGTAGCAGCAGCAGCAGCAGCAGCAGCAGCAGCAGCAGTTTGTGTGTGTTTGTGTCAGTGTGTCAGTAGCAGCAGCAGCGGTTGTGTGTGTGTGTGTGTGGTGTGCTGTTGTGTTGTATGTGTGTGTAGCAGCAATTTGTTTTGCGTAGACCTGCTGTGTTGTGTGTAGTGCCTGCCGCGTGGAATACAGCAGCGCACACGCAATCGGTACCGTGATTTGTTTGAATAACAGCCTCTGCAGCTGTAGAGTTTTATGATTTTAAAGAGTTTTTGTTTACTTTAGCCATTAAAATGCATACCTTTTGCCTTTGAAGGTCTTTCATTTTTTGTAGTTTAGCTTCCTCTTCTTCTTTTATTTTCTTTTTGTATTCTTCAATCTGGAGCTGTAAAAAAAGAAAGAAGCTGTTCTGTATTGAGTTGGTAGTCTCATATAAGCCCATCTTTACTAAGCGATGCTACGTTATAAGATACTTTCCAGCATCGGAAGACATCTCATGAGACATTGACTGGAAACAGACTGTGAGGTGTTTTATGGAACAGCATCGCTTAATAAATATGGCTTGTCAATAGCATGTCTATACCACTATTTAGATCTGTAACACTCCCCACCACAAAAAAAACCTTACTTTAACCAGGGGGTCCCCCTAAAGCTGATCCATACTCCCCTGACCCCTAGGGACCCGCAGTTGCCGGTAAATTAGGCTTTTTCATTTATTTTTCGTT
This sequence comes from Ascaphus truei, assembly GCF_040206685.1. Classification (NCBI taxonomy): domain Eukaryota; kingdom Metazoa; phylum Chordata; class Amphibia; order Anura; family Ascaphidae; genus Ascaphus; species Ascaphus truei. Next base: position 314,674,622 of record NC_134485.1, read on the forward strand.
TCTTTGAAAAAGTGACCATGGGGTCACAAATTGAAAGTTATTCACCTCTCTTTCTCTATGTGTAGTGAATGTGCTTCTGCTGCTGTCTCTCACTTTCTCTCTCCTTGGCTAGCAGTCTCCTCCAGCCTCCTCATTCACCTCTCGGAGTGTCAGGCCGGAATGTGACGTCTTGCATTGTGGCAGAGCACCGGCAGCGATTTGGCCATGGCCACATGGCCTAGACCAGTGTCTCTCTTAGGCCCCTTTCACTGTCACCTGGGCTATGTCTCTGTGTGCCTCTCAGATTGTCACTACCTATATCTGTCTCTGTCTCAGACTGACAGTTGGTCTCCCTCTGTGTCTCTCAGACTGACAGTTGGACTCCCTCTTTGTCTCTCAGACTGACAGTTGGTCTCCCTCTGTGTCTCTCAGACTGACAGTTGGACTCCCTCTGTGTCTCTCAGACTGACAGTTGGACTCCCTCTGTGTCTCTCAGACTGACAGTTGGACTCCCTCTTTGTCTCTCAGACTGACAGTTGGTCTCCCTCTGTGTCTCTCAGAATGACAGTTGGACTCCCTCTGTGTCTCTCAGACTGACAGTTGGACTCCCTCTATGTCTCTCAGAATGACAGTTGGACTCCCTCTATGTCTCTCAGACTGACAGTTGGACTCCCTCTATGTCTCTCAGAATGACAGTTGGACTCCCTCTGTATCTCTCAGACTGATAGTTGGACTTCCTGTGTCTCTCAGACTGATAGTTGGACTTCCTGTGTCTCTCAGACTGATAGTTGGTCTCCCTCTGTGTCTCTCAGACTGACAGTTGGACTCCCTCTGTGTCTCTCAGACTGACAGTTGGACTCCCTCTATGTCTCTCAGACTGACAGTTGGACTCCCTCTGTGTCTCTCAGACTGACAGTTGGTCTCCCTCTGTGTCTCTCAGACTGACAGTTGGACTCCCTCTGTGTCTCTCAGACTGACAGTTGGTCTCCCTCTGTGTCTCTCAGACTGACAGTTGGTCTCCCTCTGTGTCTCTCAGAATGACAGTTGGACTCCCTCTATGTCTCTCAGACTGACAGTTGGACTCCCTCTGTGTCTCTCAGACTGACAGTTGGACTCCCTCTATGTCTCTCAGACTGACAGTTGGACTCCCTCTATGTCTCTCAGAATGACAGTTGGACTCCCTCTGTATCTCTCAGACTGATAGTTGGACTCCCTCTGTGTCTCTCAGACTGACAGTTGGTCTCCCTCTGTGTCTCTCAGACTGACAGTTGGTCTCCCTCTGTGTCTCTCAGAATGACAGTTGGACTCCCTCTATGTCTCTCAGACTGACAGTTGGACTCCCTCTATGTCTCTCAGACTGACAGTTGGTCTCCCTCTGTGTCTCTCAGACTGACAGTTGGTCTCCCTCTGTGTCTCTCAGAATGACAGTTGGACTCCCTCTATGTCTCTCAGACTGACAGTTGGACTCCCTCTGTGTCTCTCAGACTGACAGTTGGACTCCCTCTATGTCTCTCAGACTGACAGTTGGACTCCCTCTATGTCTCTCAGACTGACAGTTGGACTCCCTCTATGTCTCTCAGACTGACAGTTGGACTCCCTCTGTGTCTCTCAGACTGATAGTTGGACTCCCTCTGTATCTCTCAGACTGATAGTTGGACTCCCTCTGTATCTCTCAGACTGATAGTTGGACTCCCTCTGTATCTCTCAGACTGATAGTTGGACTCCCTCTGTGTATTTTAAGCAGGGCTACAAACAAATATCGCTGACTAAGGCTGCGCTTATAGTGCCGGTGACGCGACGTCGCGGAAAAACAAATGTGTTGCGTGCGCTTGTAGTAAGCACAACGTGATGGGAGTGACGCTGGCAGCGCAAATTTTTGAAGCCGGTCAAATTTGATTTTTCAAAGGCTGTCGCCACATGTGACACCTCTGAACCAATCAAAGACCTGGTCGCCCGCGACTTTGCCGAAAGCGGCGACGGGTGACGTCACCAATCGCGTCACCGTTGCCGGCACTATAAGCTCGGCCTTAGAGTGCGGTGCACATGGCAAAGAGTGAAGAAGTACCAACTTGAGGTGATAATTGGATATCTGTGTTGAGAGACAGACATGGCCCTATTATCCTAAGTAAAATGTAGATTATAATTTTTATACATTTATAAATTATTAGGATGCTATGCTTGTAATGTTTTAGAGATATTTTATTTTAAAACAGCACATACTTTATTGCCAGTAATTCTAATTAAAGAGATATCTTTATATATATTGCCTGAACCAATGGATCCAACAGGGCAAAACCATTGCTGTCTCATCACAAGGAATCCCTGGTTTGACAGATAAGCATGAAGGTGCTAAAAGGAGATGTCATCCAGCTCCAGCAGCCAATCAGTGAGGGGAAACTGTGCATCAATCTGCAGCAATGTTCCCTTGATTAAACCTTCATTGGCATGGCAAGCGACAATTTTGATTTCCCTTGGCACCGAAAAAAGGTTGTGCATTTCTCCTAGCGTGAGCAAAATAAAATATGTTTAAAAAAATACCCCGAATAGGGGGAATATTATGCTATTACAATTCTGACTGTTAAAAATTGAAGTACAGGTGTAAGGCAGCTCCCTACAGACGGTCTCCCCACCGTGCTTCCCCTTCACTGCTCCTGTCCACTAGGTCAGGGTGGACGGCGTTAATTTCATCAAGAAAGTACAGAAACAGCTTGAACAACCTGGAGATCATCACACAACCCGGCACACCCTACCCCCTCCCCTCCTGCATTTTTGCTGGGAGGGTCTGTTTGCTTCCAGCTAAAATCACTTCACCTCAGGACTTCTTTGATATGAGACCACACAAGTCTCTGCAAAGGTGGCAGCCAAAAAGTGTCTGCCGGTTGCTGCTGTTCGCTGATGTTAGAGATTCTCTGTTATAATTCCCATAATCCTTTATTATCTCTAACTGTCCATGAAATGTCTGTAAACTGAATGTATAACCTCTGTTAATTTAATGTTCCCCCTGTATGTTATGTTTCCACTCGCCCTTCCTTATACTGCTGCGGCCGAGTTTATTCGAGCATTTGCCCGTTCTCGGCCGCAGCAGTTACCTGGCGCGCCGGAGGGTGCCGGGCGCGCGCCGAAGCAGCGGAGGAGAGGCCCGCCGATCGCGGCTTCCCCCTCTCCTCTCCGGGTCCGCCGGGTCCCCCGGAACCCCCTGCCGCCGTCCCCCACATCGCGGGACACCAGGGCTCCCTCGGGGAGCCCTGGACGCGCGTGCAGGGGGCGCAGGCACCCGATGACGCGTGACCGCGCATCGGAGACGCGCGGCACGCCGAGGGGCTGCCACTTGCAAGCCGGGAAATCTCCCGGCTTGCGGAACTGGCCACACTTCAATAAAGTGTGTCGCCAGTGTACATTGTAAGCTACTTGGGGCAAGGTTATCCTTACCTACTGTAACAATGTACGTTTAGATTTGTTGTTTTATTGTTTTCATCCTCCAACGCTATTTTACAGCGCAACGGAATATGTTAGCGCGTTATAATAATAATAATTCCAGCTTTGCCTGTCTCTCAAGTGAAACAAAATAATTGTATTTAATTAAATAGTTACATAGTTACATATAGTTACATAGTAGATGTGGTTGAAAAAAGACATACGTCCATCAAGTTCAACCTATGCTAAGGAAGACAAACAAAAAACACCAGTGAAATATCATCTATTGATATCTCAAAAGAGGGGAAATAAATTCCTTCCTGACTCCAAATATTGGCAATATTGGCAATCATATTACTCCCTGGATGAACATCCTTCCCATGTTTACTTATTTGATACATCCCCATGTACCTTTCTTTTCTAAAAAGACGTCCAAACTTTTTTTAAGCTATCTCTTGTATTTGCCATCACAGTCTCCATGGGTAATGAATTCCACCTTTTAACTGCCTTTACTGCAAAGCACCCTTTCCTTTGTTGCTGGTGAAATTTCCTTAAGGGATAACCCTGTGTCCTTTGTCTGCCCATGGGATGAATAGTTATTTGGAAAGCTCCTTGTATTGTCTAAGTCCTTCTGGAGAGAAATTGCATCCTGCTCTGATACTACTACCTTACAGCAGGGGTGCGCAAACTGGGGAGCTTTTGGGGGGGGGGCGTGGTTCACTTGCCCGGCTTCAGTCCACGTGTCTCCATGGCTTGATACCTGTTGTCATGGAGACGCGTCATCAAATTATGCCATGGGTCACGTGACGTCACGTCACATGACCCCGCGGCGTCATTTGATGCTACATTTGAGGTAAGGAGGGGACCACGATGCAGGGGGAGAGCAGCAGGGGGGGACGCAATGCAGGAGGTTTGCGCACCCCTGCTTTACACAATTTAGTGTCATCAGCAAAAATTGAGACTTTGTTATTTATGCCAACCTCAAAGTCATTAATAAACAAGTTAATGGTTGTTGTTCTCAAACTGACTGTAAAGTATTGCGATGCCCCCTTAAGTGAAGGCCTGTATTTACTTGCAAAATAAATGCCCATGACTATTCATTGGTGAGCGTGTCTTTAGATACAGGTTTTATCATTTAAGTGCCCCTTAATGTGGAACCAGCAAAAGTACGCATTACATATTTATGTTTTATAGCTCAAACAATTAACTTTTGATGTGTAAGTTGGTGCTTTGTCTTGCAAAATAAATATCATCAAAATATTTTGGTTGGTGGAAAAATGACAATTATCCCTTTTCAAGTGCAATAATACGGTACAGTGTACAGTAATGTTTCTCAAGGCTCTGGGGCATTGAAAGTATTAAATACAGACAGAGGCAGCGTGAGAACGGTTGAAATATTATGTTTTGTATTTTCTTGCATTATATTTATGCTATTGTGTGGTGATTATATAATATATCACTGTAATACACAGAACGAGTTAATAAACGACTTCATTAGGAAGATTAAAGAGAAAAAAATGATGTCTGCATATACTTGTCCCCCAGGTCTGTGTTTAGAATCTTAATGTGTCACAGAGGCTGCAACGTGCTTGTTTCATAAATAAATAGAACATTTCATATTTCTAATTAAATTAATTAATATCTATATATATATTGATCTATACCAATTGATTTACTGGCTGCAGACAAAGAAGCAATCCTAACATGCACATTGTTCTTTATTTCTATTTTTAACAACTACATTAATCAGAGCGCTCTCCCTTTTTTTTTCCTTCATGAAGAACATCTCAATAGATATGTTGGTTTTTTTCGGCGCTTCTTGGTATTTACCAGATATTATATTCTTCTGTGCTAGTTTGTGTAGACTGAATGTGAATATAAGATCACGCCCTGTTTAGAACTCTGGGCTTCATTGTCCACTACAAAGTACTGTACTGTTGTGGAACCTAACCAATGACATTACAAAACTTGGATTGTCAAGTTATTTCGAAAGGGTTGAGGATAGTAGGGGGTAGCATTTAGTACAACTGCAGCATGTAGTCTCGACTCTCGAGGCAAAATGGGAAAAATAATATTTTTCTTATATAGCACTGACAATATACACTGTCCTCTACACATCATTTTGCAGGCACGAGCCTCTGGTCTGATGAGCTTACAATCTAATGCTGGTGTCTGGGAGAATTTCTCAAGGTCAGAATAAGAGAGGGCACTGAGATTTAAACTGGGTTCACCTGCTTCAAAGGCAGTGATATTACTACTGAGTTACTCCGCCACTTGTATATGTTAATGTTACTGTGAATTGTAGAAAATACGGTATATATACACAGTCATCAGAGAGAGTAATCATGTTATAATTTAAACAGGTAAAGAGAAAGTGATAGTTAAACTGTCTATTTCTATTTTGCAATATAACTGTAGGGTTACAAAAACAGACCTTTCTGGCGCTGTAGGGTTACCAGGTGTCCAGTATTGAACCGGACTGTCCTGTATTTGGACACTGTCTAGTCAAAAATTAGAGGTAATACTGGGCATGTGTATACCAGTATTACATCTCTGGACATAATGACCTGACTGGCTTGGGTTGGCTGCAGGATTTAACCTTGCCAGGAGAGAGCAGGGCTGTTGCTAGGGTAATGGAGTCCAAATGGCTGGGCAGCGTCCTCCATCCTGATTGGCTGCTGCTGGGTAATGCAGCGAATCAGGAGGAGGTGTCAGGAGCCTTGGGGTGGGGCCAAGGAGAGGAGGAAACAGCATGGAGCAGAGTGTGTGTGTCTCGCGCGTGTCACACTTTTCACCATTGTGTCCAGTATTTTTGGCGAAGCCACCTTATACAAGGTTAAGTAAAAGTAATGAGTTTGTGCTATGTTTTTTTTAACCCTGTTCAGGATTAAGTAACATTACTTTCAGTAATATGTGGGGCCATATTTACTATGTGGTGGTGGTGTCAAAGTGTCTTATGGCATAAAATAGGAATCCACTAAAAATTGTTTGCGTCGGCTTACATTTGTCTTTTGTTTTAATTCTGATACATTTATGGAGCACAAGAGTGGCGCATACTTATAGCTTAATACATCTTTTACATATATGCGCCACAGACAACATCCAATCTCTGCCTCTAACTCCTCCCCAGGTTCATTTTCTTTGTGAAGAAGAATTGGACATAACTAAATTGGAGGGAAACCAAACTTAACAAATTGGTGCGAACCATTTTTTGGTGCTTGGACTGATGTTGCGTCAGTTGCTGTTTTTGCCTTGCTGCTGCTTCTGTTGTACGTCCCCCTAAATAAAGCAATAATACAAATTAGGTGGAGCTATCCCTACAATATGGAAGTGCAATTAATCCTTCTGCTGCCAATGGGACAACCACACGATTAAAAAGACTTGAAGCTTGTCTTTCAACTCATTAGACATATCATTGCATAAATTCACATTGGCTCTAAGTGGAAGTGCGCCTCTGTAAGGCCCTCACACATACAGCAACTGTTGTTTCAGATAATTAAAGGATATTTTGCTGTATCAATGGCCACCTAATTGTATCATAATGAAACTCACAGACATACAGTACAACATTTTAATATGAGGTCTGACAAACTTATATCTCACATCTCTTTTGATAATATCTTGCAGGAAAAAAAATACAGTATTAGTTTTTCTTTGCACTTCTTTATGCTTTCTTTTCCCTTCCTCACTCATTCGCAGCGATCTCTGGCTCAAGATGATGTTTACAACATACTGTATGTGACCGGTGGCAACAGAGTATTCAACAGTACAATCTGGTTTTTAATAGTTAGAACACTACACATGTAGGTAATGTTAGGCTCATTACTGAGCTGTGCTCCACTTTCTACTCCATTTTTGGATCTCCTTCATTTAGGCTCATTAACACTTCAATACTTCCAATAACTGTTGCAGGTGTACAGTATAGAGAAAAAAAATAAGATTGTGAAGCAGCAAAGGATTTTGTTTCTAACTAGTATTGCCTCTTAGGCCCAGATCCACAGACGTCCATGATCTCAGTGCTAATAACGGGCCGGTTTCAAAATCATTAACAGCTCTCTCTTTCCCTCTCATATTTTATGGTCTGGATGGTAACAGCACATGTAGGTATGACTTATCTTAACGTCCCTGTGTTTCCAGCCAAAAAGGTGATTTAACATGACGTGAGTGAGCCTTGAAGATATATGTGATGACGTAATGAGACGCTCATTTGGCTTAGTGCCTCTGTACATCTGGGTCTTAGGGTTTCAATGTACCATTTTCCAAGTGAAATATATGACTTCCGATTGAAAGAAATGTGGGACTTTTGGGCCCTTTTATAATATGCTTGGAAGGCCTTTTCCATTGTGGTGCAGAAGATTAATCTGAATGGATATTCATTATTGTCCCTCGTGGGAAAGATGGCTTCACAGCATAATAAATAGGGGGGGCTTAAAAGGTATGCAACAAAGACCAAGTTCAGATTTTTCCTTTACTAGATTTGTTGCAGAAAAACTACAACAAAAAGATGGGGGGGAAAAGCAATATTTTCATCTTTTATGCTTCATGACGTCACTCACCCAGCTTGGTTGGCGTGAGATTTATTGGGCCAGGTCTGTGAGCTTCCTTCCAGCGTTCCCAGCCTTCTAACTCTTGATTAGCAACTGAAACACAAGTAAAAGGTTCAGAATGGATTTTGTACATGCAAATCAATAGGCAGTCAGAGATACTGTAAATAAATTAAAGGTCATCACTTGTCTCTCACAATTGTGACTGGGCTATGCAGTTGCTACCACAATTTATTTTGACAATTAATGAAATACCTTTGTGAACAGGATTTATATTTCCCAATGAAAGTATTATTTTTCTCATCATGTCAGTCAGTATGAGGATGAAAAGCGCTATTTTTTATTGAAGAAAAAAGAAGGAAAATGTACCTATCCCAAATGTCCTTTTTTTTTTTTTAGATTGGTCCCAATTTTATACACTTTGTTCGAAAGCCATTTTCACCTTTATTTTGGATCCTGATGACATCACAATGGAAAAGGGCAGGGCGCTGGCCTTGTAAATGTCAGGGCTTAATGGAAGTGTAATCTAAGAAATTATTTCTATCACATGCGGCACTTACTACTTTACCATTGTTACTGTACATTTACGGTGTGCACAATATGTAGTTCATTTTAATACTTATCAGATACATTAATCACGTTGCTCTCAAATTATTTCACACTGAAGAGCACACACACTTTTTTTATCTGCCCTGCCTTGTAATTAATAAAAATATACAGTAGGCTAAAACATTGCAACTAACAAACTTGCTTTCTGAGTGAAAGTCCACCGTTTGGTAAGATCAACCATTATACAGTATACTTTCTAGTACAATGCTATTTGGTTGTGACCTTGTATGTACAAGCAAAATACATTTAGACTATAGAAACTCAACAACAAAGAGTGAGTATGACCTGGTATGTTACTGGTGTGTTGCATTCCTGCACAAAAGGGGTTAATGTATGAGGCTAGACCATATGGGACCACAGAGATCAAGGCAGTAAGATCAACTGTCCGTCCTCCCGCTAAATACATTATATAGGTAGTAGCTGTAGACACTGGATACAAAGGAAAGAAGAAATACCCCTTATACACGTTATCACAAAGGGATGCCGAAGATAAAGAATGTGGAGGAAATTAATCACAGTAGATAAAGCCAGAGTTTGGATAGTGTGTGCAAGAATGACATGAGAATGAAGTAGGGATAATGCTATTTCAAATATATATATATATATATATATATATTGTGACATAGTCCAAAGATGTTAGGCAGCTTTCTGCCCCATTTTAGAGCAGAAAGTGCAGGAATAGCTAAAAATGATCCGTTCCACAGCTTCCCATTAACTCAGGCAGCTGGATGGAAAATCCAGACCACAGATTACAATGGCTCTAGTTCTCCCTCACCTGCTCTTCTAATCACATGCACAGGTATTTAGAGCAGAGAGGTTTTGCATTTGACTCTCTCTCCTTGGAGCCTGGGGGCTGGGGGTGTCGCTACTCTCCTGCATCCAGTATCGAGGTTGACGGCCTCTCCACGTATCACAGTACCAGAGGATTTGCCTGGACACCCCAAACAGATAAGACAAACAAATGGTTACTGCTGTTGCTAAAAGACTGTGCTGTATCTTGTGTCCCTAAATGAGAGAGCATTGTTTTAAGCTGGGGAACCAGTTTAGTTGGCCAGCAGCTGTTAGAGAGACTGATTCTGATGTGTAGTTAGATCCCTGAAAGGGATAGGATTTGCTTATATGATTTTGGTTTTATTTCTTGAAATAACAGTGTGGGAAATATTGTAACACTGAAATGTGTGAACTGCTGAATGAAAGTATCTGAGTACCTCTAACCTACACATGTTAAAGCTGCAGTACCTTACTTGGATGAAAATAAAGCAGGCAGAAGCCTGAGTTAAGCAGCATAATACTTTGCATGATCCTGTTTGTTGTATAATTAACCCTAGAAGACTGTGTCGGGAAGAACCCAGACAGACGTCAGCACTACAAAAGAGGGGCGTTTGTCACATATGGTGGAGAATGCGGGCAAACACTAAAAAGTCTGTGGGTTTGCAAATAAATGCGGGGGTTTAAAATGGCCGCCCAGCTGAACTAAAGTACAGATGCTATGAGTGAAGTCTGTCCCGCTGTGTATATCAGTTGTGCTTCTAGCATACACAGAGAATGTGCGAAGTGTGGATGCAATAGCACCCTGAACCCAAACAGAAAACCAAAATGTTTTGCTGAAGAGAAAAAATTTTTTTGCATCTAGCAAGTGCTGTTTGTAAAGCTTATGCCTTTTGCTGAAGTGAGTGAATTTGCAGCTAGCAAGTGCTGTATGTAAGCTGCTGAAGTAAGTGAAATTGCAGCTAGCAAATTGTCCCTGCCGGGTTTCTAAAATGGCCGATGTGAAATGTTTGTTGTGTAATGTACGTAACCATACAAAACAGTGTCCCTTCAGGCCATACTATGATCACGACCCTGGAGGAGAGCCGTACCCACAGATGAATTTAGTATGCTGGGCCTGTCGTGAAGTAGGTCACATGGAAGATGTGTGCCCCAAAATTTTCAAAGACAAACAGCTGCAAAAGCAAGCAACGCCCTGTGAGTGCAAGCAAGATGTGGAAGCTGATAACAGTGAGTGTGTGCCCAGTACCACTGATATCTCTGGAGCTAATAAAGCAAAAAGAAAGAAAACTGTTCCTCAAGTCACAGGGGAAGTGACCGAGCCACTTGAACCTGCACTGTCAGGACATGCGTCAGAAAGGCGCCGAGATGAGCAACAGCCCATAGGGCCTGGCGCAATCGTCCCAGGAATGACGACACGCCTAGAGATGACAAAGGCTACTGCTACCATCATAGGCAGAGAGCCAAGCGAATCAAAGAAAACAAGAACTGACTGGAAACTATGCTATGAGATGTCCCAGAAAGATGTGCAAAACTTCATCACAGAGTTGGGGGTTTCTCGGCAAGAGGCTAGCGCGCTTAAAGCAGAGCTGGAACTCTCACGCCATGAGGTCTACGCTCGCAGCACAGAGCTGTGTACATTGAAGAAAACCTATGAGAATACCCTGAGTAATTTAGAGACTGTAAAAAGAGAGAATGTAAGTCTGACACAGAAAAATTCAGACTTGACTGACCAGATCAGTGAAGGTGATGAGAAGCTTCACCAAGCAGAAAAAGTGGAGAAGCAATTGATCCAGGAAAAGTTAGAAATGCAGGAAGCACTGCAGAATACAGAATCAGCGGCGATCCAGGCGACACAAACTGCAGAGCTCCAAAAAAATGGAGGCGCTGATGCAAACCCAGAGCAAGCACCAGAAAGAGGTGAAGACCCTGAGGGAGGTCTGGCACGATCAGGTTGAAGAGCTGCAGAAGCAGATGGCTGAGCGCGAGATACAGTGCGCCAAGAGAGAGGAGGTGTCCGTCCGTCAGGTGGTTTGCCTGACACTGCGCTATAAAAGCGAGATGGCCGATATCTACAAGCAGCTGGACCACACGGCAAATGAGGGGGCCCGGCTGCAGCTGGAGCTGGACAAGACCCGGAAGGAGCACCTGCAGCTGCAGGTCAAGAATAGAGAAAATGAAACAGAGTTAAACCTCGCTCTGAAACAGATGACGGACATGGGAGAAGCGGCTAAAGTGGTTCAGTCGGGCTATCAATCCTACCTCCTAACCAAGCAAGCTGTACGTTCCTATACGTGTATCTTCAATGCTGTTGCAATATTACGATTTGCTATAAAGATGAAGTTGGAGAAAGAGATTCCAAGGCTAAAAGAGACACGGTCACAAAAGGAGACCAGGGAAAGTAAACTCAATGCCCTCACTGATGACAAAGAGGAAGGAGAAAGAATTGACTTTGATTGTGCTGCTGTTATTCCAGAAACAGATAGGCACCCTCCTGAGAATATACTCCCTGATCTGGGATTCAAAAATCCAGATCCTCAATTTCATTTACGTTGTCCAGAAGATTATCAAACTAGTGGACACACCCAGGACAACACAGAAGATGTTTTAGCCAAGTGGGTGGCAGTTCCTGAAAAAACAAACTTGTTGACAGATCCTGATGACATGGTTAATATGGACTACGTTTGTACAGAGGCAACTAGGTCTCCAAAACCCAAAGGCCTGGTAATGGCCACAAAAGGGAAATCAAAGATTGAAAAGAAAAAACAACGAAGGTTAACACGGCGCCTGAATAGTTCCATATCTCACCAATCTGGACCACACTGTGGAGCCAAGGAGAATCTGGTCCAAGGGTCTCATCAGAAGCTAAAGAAACAGTCCAGTCATTTGCAGGTTGCAGCGGGCTATGAAATAAAGTCAAAGGATGCAATAGACTGGAAGTCAAAAAAAAAAAAAAAAAAAAAAAAATGTTTGGGGGAACTGACCGATTTATTTTTTTTATTTTTTTTATTACACGTGTGGACTATGTCACGGACTTAACTATGCAAATAAGCATTTTGTCAATATTACAATGTTATATTGGTTCTCTGTGTTGAAAATGTAGCTAAACTACAAATTAATATACAGGGTTGATGGCCCTTAAGATTACAAGGCTGTAGTATAAGAGAAAAAATATTGGTAGCTTAAAATATGGGAAAGAAAAAAAAATGCCCTTTTCGGTTGGTAAATTTATAATGAAGTTCATATTCGTGTCATGTAAATACTTAATGTTGTACTGAGCAGTTAGCTCAAGCATTTCAGGTAGGACGCTCACCCCAGTGAGGTCCATGGCCGCTCACCCCAGTAGGTGTGAGCTGGGGAGGGGGATATGTGACATAGTCCAAAGATGTTAGGCAGCTTTCTGCCCCATTTTAGAGCAGAAAGTGCAGGAATAGCTAAAAATGATCCGTTCCACAGCTTCCCATTAACTCAGGCAGCTGGATGGAAAATCCAGACCACAGATTACAATGGCTCTAGTTCTCCCTCACCTGCTCTTCTAATCACATGCACAGGTATTTAGAGCAGAGAGGTTTTGCATTTGACTCTCTCTCCTTGGAGCCTGGGGGCTGGGGGTGTCGCTACTCTCCTGCATCCAGTATCGAGGTTGACGGCCTCTCCACGTATCACAGTACCAGAGGATTTGCCTGGACACCCCAAACAGATAAGACAAACAAATGGTTACTGCTGTTGCTAAAAGACTGTGCTGTATCTTGTGTCCCTAAATGAGAGAGCATTGTTTTAAGCTGGGGAACCAGTTTAGTTGGCCAGCAGCTGTTAGAGAGACTGATTCTGATGTGTAGTTAGATCCCTGAAAGGGATAGGATTTGCTTATATGATTTTGGTTTTATTTCTTGAAATAACAGTGTGGGAAATATTGTAACACTGAAATGTGTGAACTGCTGAATGAAAGTATCTGAGTACCTCTAACCTACACATGTTAAAGCTGCAGTACCTTACTTGGATGAAAATAAAGCAGGCAGAAGCCTGAGTTAAGCAGCATAATACTTTGCATGATCCTGTTTGTTGTATAATTAACCCTAGAAGACTGTGTCGGGAAGAACCCAGACAGACGTCAGCACTACAAAAGAGGGGCGTTTGTCACAATATATATATATATATATTCTAGTGCTCTGGGCGAGATTGTTTTTCTAGAGAGCATGGTGCTTCTCCTCATAACACTGAGGCAACACTGTACTATTTATCCTAATTGCATGCTGTGCTTAAATAAAATGAAATATACTTTGAGAAACGTCTTCGTGTCTGACTCTATTTCCTTAAAAATTCTGTATTTTTCATCTAATACTGCATGCATGCATGCCTGCAATCCTTTACCATTAACTATTCCTTAAGTCTACATTAATGAACATTCTGCATAAAGCCTGCAATTCATTAACACCATTCACTATTTCACAATTTTTAAATTAAAAACAGTGGCTCTTTTGTTACATATATCATGCCACAAGAATGGAAAGCCTGCTCAACAAACCAAGATACACACAACCCTGAGCTGAGGCTACCATGCATTCTCTCTTTCATCATTGCATGAAATACTTTCACATTTGAAAAGCATTTTTTATGCTTTGAAGCACCAGAAGAGACATCAGTGAGCTAGGGGTTCCAGACAAAAAAATGGTATTAAAATGAAAAAGTATTTATTTTTATCAGTGAATTAAGTAGTAAGTGAGTACTTCAGTAATACAATAGGTGATAACGATTTTATTTGGATTACTGAAGTACTCACACTGCACTATTTTTATCAGTGAAACCCCTCTGCAGTTATTGAGGCTGCTGATGCTAAAATCAGGTAAGAGTCATTCAAAATCAGTGATAAGCAACATGACAGGTTACAACCTCCAAAAACATAAATCCGGAATCGATAATATGTTAAGCTCACTAAATATGCAAAATAATTTGAAACTTCAAACGTTCTACACAAGTACTATCAGGGTATAACTTTATACATGTAAAATGGCCTCCCGGCAGTTTCTTCTGTTTCTGGACCTTTCCTCTGTCAGTCCTGTTAGTGCAGCCAGTGGAAAGGTTGAATCCATTATTAGGCCTGTGTGTGTATTCCAGCCTTGAATATTGTATCGGTATTCAAGGGCGGGCCTTGCAACTCTGAGGCTGTCAATCTAAGGGGTGGATAATGGTTGGAATGCCCCCTGATGTGTGTGGGCCAATCTGTATCCGTCTCTGGCTTGTAATGAGTCAGAGTTAGAGACACTCCCCAAGGATGTTCAAATTGGGACATGCCTCCTAAATTCAGTTAGTCAGTTGAGAATTAGAGAGAAAGAGAAGAGGTCTTATGAAGAGACTGTCTCTCCCTTCCCCCATGATACCAGGGGAAGGGTGGGAATATCAAGCAGCTTAGGCCCAAAGAATGAGAAGCAGGAATGATGGTGATTACTGCATGAGAGAAGTGTTGCTCTGAGGAATTGAGTCTTCTGAATAAAGAGAGAGAAAATACATTGTTGTGTGGATTCATGTCTCTGGGTATGAAGGAGTCAGTGGGGGTCCATCCCCTGAAGATCAACAGGAGATCCTCACTGGCTGGAGGCAATGCACCATCTGGAGATACCAAGATCAAGGTAATCTGTTCCCCCTGTTCCCTGTCCTGGCACTCCCTGCACCACCACGGAGCCCTCAGCCCTCCTGTTGCCAGCAGGTTGCAGCACCCAGACAGCTTGAGGTAACCAGCAAGGAACCTACCCCCCATCTCATCTAGGGGGGGGGGGGCGGTAGGATAAAAGGGTTACATACACAAAAGCAGAAAACATTACTAAAGCACAGAGCACACCTACTGTGCTGGTTGACTATTCTATAGCTGATTTAGAGCAAAATGTAAAGTCGCATATTGTTTCAAACACCATTTTTTTTTTACCTTAACTAGGGTATTGTCCAACATTTTGTGAATGTAACGGCTGAAAGAGTTTTATTAAAAATCCTCCCCCTAAGGTGGGTTAATGCTGGGTTGTATAAGCTGTTTAGAAATACAAGTGTACTTCGTTTAGGATAAATCTGGCACATGGTTCATTTCCAACCTCATTGACTTATTTACCTTCTTAAACATTCTTTAAGGGTAGGTCCCCGCTGCCTACTGCAGTGCCCGTTATCGCTCATCCTGTCAGGCGCACGTGCAGCGGCTACACCGAGCCTTAGCCTTATACACCATGTGGAGAGACACCTGTGAACACACCTGGGAAATATGCTAATTGAAATGTAATTTACATATTCAAATTAGGCTGCCTACAAGGTATCTCCGGGTTCTTCACAGGTACAGTATCTCTCTACGCATTGTATAAGGGAGTGTTTAACAAGGTATATAAATCTACTAAAATAGTTTCCCTCACACACCCCCTTGTCCCCCTCCCTGTTCACTGTCTTAAATTTCTATCTACATACTGTATATCAGGCCTGCACAACTCGTAAAGTGAGAAGGGCCGAACTGCTCCAAGGAAAAAAAAAATTGGGCCGCACGGGTAAAATCATCATCATCACCATCATCATCATCATCATCAACCTCATATCTCCCCCAGCACCCCTCATCATCATCCTCATATCTCCCCCAGCACCCTTCATCATCATCCTCATATCTCCCCCAGAACCGATCACTATCAACCTTTGCGATACTCCCCATCTATCTCTCATACCCCCATCTCTCCCCCTCACCCACACACATAATACTCCCCCTCCACATCAAACACACAATACCCCCCCTGCGCAGCACACACATCACACCCCCCTTTGCACCTCAAATCACCCCCCTTGCACCTCAAATCACCCCCTTGCATCTCAAATCACCCTCCTTGCACCTCAAATCACCCCCCCCATGCACCTCAAATTACTCCCCATACACGTCAAATCACCCCCCCTGCACCTCAAATCACCCCCTTGCACCTCAAATCACCCCCCTTGTCTCAAATCACCCCCATGCACCTCAAATCACCCCCCTGCACCTCAAATCACCCCCCTTGCACCTCAAATCACCCCGCTTGTCTCAAATCACCCCCCATGCACCTCAAATCACCACCCATGCACCTCCAATGACCCCCCTGCACCTCAAATGACCCCCCCTGCACCTCAAATGACCCCCCCTGCACCTCAAATGACCCCCCTGCACCTCCCATCACCCATCACCCTCCCCCCCTGCACCTCACATCACCTATCACCCTCTCCCCCCTGCACCTCCCATCACCCTCCCCCCCTGCACCTCACATCACCCATTATCCTCCCCCCCCTGCACCTCACATCACCCACAGGGCCGCCAACAGAAATCATGGGGTCCGGGACAAATGAAAGGAGCAGCCCCCACCCCAAACCCATAGCGCACCTACCACGAAAAAATATATTTTAGCGCGCAACTTTTACTTAACTGTTTTCTTATTGTGATACAGAAAAAAATATTACAATGCAACCTGTTTATTTTTTATATTTTCAACAAAAGACATGTGACTGCCTGCCTGGGTGGGTGAGTGAGTGGGTGGGTGGGTAAATGACAGTGACTGGGTGGGTGAATGACAGTTGGGTGAATGGCGGTGGGTGGGTGGGAGACAGTGACTGACTGGGTGACAGTGACTGGGTGACAGTGACTGGGTGACAGGATGACAGTGACTGGGTGACAGTGACAGGGTGACAGTGACTGGGTGACAGTGACTGGGTGACAGGGTGACAGTGACTGGGTGGGTTTGGGGGGGGCACGGGAGGTGAGCTCGTGGGGGGGGGCCACAGGAGGTGAGCTCGGGGGGACGCGGGAAGCTGGCCGCGGGGGGAAGCGGTGGGAAGCAGGCCGCAGAGGAGCTTGCTTGTTACTTCCCCCTCCGTCCCACGTTGGGAGCGGGGGGGGGGAGGGGCAGGCCATGCGCATGCGCGCCGGGAATCGCCGCCATTTTTTTAAACTTTTTATTTTTTATTTTATTTATTTAATTAACTGGCGCCCGGCCGGAGTCATCGCGGGCCGCACAGAGAGGCCAGGCGGGCCGCGTGCAGCCCGCGGGCCGTATGTTGTGCAGGCCTGAGTGTATATCCTCTTATCTGTATCTATTCCATTCCCTATGTATTAATCTTAATGGACCTTCATTATATAATAATAATCTTTTTTTTCTCTTGTATATAGCGCTGATAGTGTACACAATGCTGTACACAGAATGTTGCAGGTACAGTGAGTGGCCTGTAGCGCTTACAATCACATTGTGGTGGCTGCTGTACAGGGAAAAAATTACTTGCCCAAGGTCACTAGTAAGAGCTCACACTGGGATTCCCCTGCTTCAGAAGCAGTGACTCTTTTTGCACAAGTGTTTCTTGCTGCGCTCAAAAGTGTTCAAAGAGATTCATTTTCTAGGTTAGTTTAGTGCTCCGTGTACTCCTACTTTTACCTCGCACTATTTATTTGTCGCATTTTGATACTTTAAAAGTGCATATATTTCTTGTTATTCCATCACTGAGACCTATCAGTTAAATGTTCTCCTCTGATTTACTCCCAACAGGAAAGAAACCAGGGTACAGAAACCCTCCAGGTTATTTGTAAAAGGATTCAGTTACTGGAAATGACAGCAATATAATGTCTACACGCTGCATGGCTTCGAGCCCAACCTGAAGCTGGACTTTGTATTTGTATTGTCATGCCTTTTCTCAGTACTGTGAACCTGATAATGTGGGCGGTTTGAACAAGCTATTAATTTGCGTGGTGCTACCTACGGAACATACTGGGGCGCTCTTTTAGAGTACTGTTTTGCACAGACATAAACATGCACGAACATCACTGTGGTGACGAGAGGTGGGGTCTGAGGTTTTGTGTCAAATATGATGGAAATCAGAGAGAAAAATGTTTTGGAACTGGGAACTTGTATTGTGTGTGAGAATTTTTGAGTCACACATGCACAGCAACGTTCCTCACTGAGCTTTCAAGTAGAATTATTTGCTTCAGGTGATTAAATTATTATAAATATAGTCCAAAGTGGTGCACTTCGGGGGCAAAACAAAATGCACCAGGTGCATCAAAGAAAATATCAATTGATTTTAATGTGGGGGTTTGCTCCATAATTGCACCACCTTTGCCTCTATACATAGACCACATAGACATATGCAACATTCTTTAGACATATTAAATGCTTTACATCAGGCCTGCACAACATACGTTCCGCCTGGACTCCCTGTGCGGCCCGCGACGGCCCTCCAGCAGTGGGACACGGTCCCCCCTCTATCCCTGAGCCCGCTCTCCCGTCAGTGGAGGATGGTAGGGAAGGAGCACGCTCTAGCAGTAGGAGCGCACTCCAACAGTGTGACGCGCTCTAGAAGTGTGACCCGGAACATCCAGGGTCTGTTGCTCGAGTGTGCTTCTTTCCTCGTCATGGGGGGGTGGGGGGGTTGATTATGATGAGGGGGACTGCTGAAAAGGACTGAGGGTTATATGATGATGGGGGGGTGGTTAATGATGATGATGGGGTCTGCTGAAAATGGCTGAGGGCGATATGATGATGGGGGTGGTTGATGATGATGAGGGGGACTGGTGAAAGGGACTGAGGGAGATATGATGATGGGGTGGTTCATGCTGGGGGAGATGATGAAGGGTGCTGGGGGAGATGATGAAGGTTGCTGGGGAGATGATGAGGGGTGCTGGGGGAGATGATGATGAGGGGTGCTGGGGGAGATGATGATGATGAAGGGTGCTGGGGGAGATGATGATGAAGGGTGCTGGGGGAGATGATGAAGGGTGCTTGGGGAGATGATGATGAAGGGTGCTTGGGGAGATGATGATGAAGGGTTCTGGGGGAGATGATGATGAGAGGTGCAGGGGGAGATGATGATGAGAGGTGCAGGGGGAGATATGATATGGGGTGCTGGGGGAGATTATGATTTAGGGTGCTGGGGAGATGATGATCAGGGGTGCAGGGGGAGATATGATGATGAATGGTGCTGGGGGAGATATGTTGTTTTGTGCATTTTTTGTATGTCTGCGGCATCACCAAATAAACCCCATTTTATTTAACAATGTTGTCCTGCCTAGTGGATTGATTGAAGCTTGTTGCTGAAATACTTATTAAGTTTGTGAGATGATTAGGAAATTAGTTAATTTGAATTAAAGTATTTTAAATGTAATTTTGTTTCAAGTAAACATGGTAAATAAATGTATAATTTTGAATAATAATTTCTGTTTTACCAGCCCGAATCTGTTTTCCTTGGAGCATTTCGACCGTTCTCACTTTACAGGTTGTGCAGGCCTGCTTTAAATGCTATAGTGAAATCACATGTTTTATGACATTATTATGTTACCATATCAGCGGTTATTACATAACATTCTAAGCAATAACAATTGAAGAAATACATAACCTTCAATATAAACACACTACCTGTGAGAGTGCTGTGCATGGACCTCAAAGAACCCAAACGCAAGGAAATGCAGAATTATAGCTCTCCCGCACATAAGCTCCACGTGTCTGCTTTATTAAGTCATAAATCACATCACAAATTGTTGCGCTTCAAATAATAGAAAACGATAGGCCTTATTCTATTTATACCAAAGCTGCCGTTTGGGCCGAACGTCCACTTCAGCACATATAGAATTACCCTACCCCCTCCCTTTGTGTAATAACTGTGAATAAATATTTGTTTCCAAATGTTCGCCCAAAAAGATTTATATATACACATATACATATATGCATAATTTGATATAGATGCAACCCAGACTTAAATTGTAATAAACAATAATTACATTTTCACAAAACTTAAAATGAATTGCAGACATTTGAACAAGTCGGCATAACTATCTTACTTCACGGAATTATAAAATGTTTTCATTAACATTGCATAAATATTTTCTTACTTCTCTGAATTTCGCTTCTCCGGGATTCATTTGGCGGTATGAGCACGTATCCGCCCATGCTGAAACAAGAATGGATTTGGTTAACATTAATACCAACTGTTTGTGTCTCTGTATTATGTGCAGTTATTATAGTTCTTATTTTATTTCAATTATTTTTAATGTCACCGTTATTATGTATTTGTGCTCAATGGGAATAGGGCGTAGAAGATAGAAAGACTATTTTGATCTGGTCCACATACATCTCATATACCTTAAATCCTTTTTAACTAAAACCGAAAGAGCACCCAATTCTCAAATAAAAATAGTTACACAGTTACACAGTAGACGAGGTTGAAATAAGACATGCCCATCAAGTTCAAACTACTGTACGTTAAATTTGGATGACAGATACTTATCCTATATTTGAGAACAGGGGACTGAAGGCAGCACTACTACCAAATTGATAACAAAACCACACCCAGACCTATGAAATACAGGTGGTGCTCCCTAGAGTGCAGTAATATATAAAACTCAAAAAGAAAGTAAATCTTGAAAGACAAGATTCACAGAAATCACAGTTTCTGTAAATCTTGTCTTTCAAGATTTACTTTCTTTTTGGGTTTTACTTATCCTATATTTGTATTGACAGTATTTTTACAGTATTTTGATCCAGAGGAAGGCAAACAAAAAAACCCAGTGACACATCATTCAATGCTGTCTCGAATCTAGTAATGGGTGCATTTGTCAACATTTAGTTCACAGGTTTTGTTCCGGCATTTCATAGCAAAAGATGTATTAAAAAATATGTAATTGAATACCCTGTTTTTTTTTTTTTAAAGTTTGATAAACACCTATGGGGGTAGATCCACAGAGCTCCATTAATGACTTAACAAGATGTTACCATCTCGTTAAGTGCTAACGGGGATCTTCAAAGCTGAAAAACGCTGCGTTAAAGGAGCAATCTGAGGGGTTTTTTTTAAACCTTTTTAGTTTTTATTACATAGGATTGAAACAGGGGGTGTCTGAAGCTGAACCCCATTCATTTCAGCTATTGAGAACCCCTGCTTCCAGAGATACTTACCTCCGTACGGGGCAAAATGTTCCAGGGGTGGGGGGGGGGGGGGGGGAGTGCGGCGGTTGCAGAGGCCCTGCGCTCTTCCCCAAGGCATTTAAATGAAATACCGGGGGATAGCGTGAGGCCTCTGCAACATCCCTTACCATGTCTTCGTCAAATGACGCCGTGACGTCACATTGCCATGGCAAGGAAGGAGGGGGACGGAGCAGGTGAGGAGAGCAGGCAGGGGAGTGAAAGGGGAAAAGTTTGTGCATCCCTGAGTTAGGTTATAGCTAAACATGGCATAACTCACATCCAGACCCTGAAATAGTTTTACACTATTCTAAATAGTTCTACACTCGATGAGTGTAAACAGGGCCACCAACAGGACCGCCAACAGGGCCGCCAACAGATTCCCGGGCCCAGGGCTAGAGTTCTGACCGCACCCCCCATCCCATGTGAGTGGTTTTGTGAGCCCCCATTTCACACCTCCTCGCAAGCCCCCTCCTCTATTACCCCCCTCTCCACATGTATTTATCTACCCATACATACAAAGTACCCCCCAAAATACATACAAAACACCCCTCCCAAATACATACAGTACAAAAGTCAAAATCGTCCTCTAAATTCCACTTGGCGTAAGTCCTAAAAACTGATTTAAATATAAATGACTATGTATCAACCCTAAAAATGTATTTGACGCAGCCGAGATATTTTATTTTATAGGTTACCAAAATGTATTCATTTTACAGCATGGATATTATAAATAACATTACACAAATATGTTATACTTACTAAGACAAGTTAGAAATACAATACAAACATAATTGTGTTTAATTTGAATTGTATCAATCAGGTATTCAACATGACACGCTTCAAAAAATAATTTCAAACAACAAATTAAACTTCATATGGCTGAATTCTTCATACATACGATGCACATTTCATGAAGGTTTGTATTGCTTTTTATGTAAAATCTAACCGTATTTTGCCCTAGGGGGCTATGTGTCAAGGAAAATGTGGTGTAATGCTGGGACAAAACAAATTGCATAAGATAATAATAATGTGTTCTTGTATAGCGCTGCTAGTTTTACGTAGCGCTTTACAGAGACATTTTGCAGGCACAGGTCCCTGCCTCGTGGAGCTTACAATCTATGTTTTTGGTGCCCGAGGCACAGGTAGATAAAGTGACTTGCCCAAAGTCACAGGGAACCGACACCGGGATTTGAACCTGCTCCAAACTCGGTGACAGTCAGTGTCTTTACTCACTGAGCCACTCCTTCTTCGAGATGTACAGTATTTAAAAAAATCCTATTGAATGCAATGGGAGTTTTCTCTTTTACATATTTACAGTAGGGCAGAACTTATGTGCTGGTTCGTTGGGCGAACCGCGCACGTGACGCGCGAGCGGCAAATTCAAATGTGCTTGCTTGGCAAGCAGGTAAGCGCCGCGCATGTTCAGGCGCTTGCTCACGCTGGCCACACACATTGCCGCAATGTGTTTCACCGCGGCCAGCGTGAGCGCGCCCGCCCACCCGCTCAGCGCCACCCTGGTCGAGGACTTAAGGCTCTCCACGTATCTGCTCCTTCCTACAGTACATATCAGCTTTGATCTCTCGCTATGCCCCTGCTCACCTCTTGCGCTTTTCCCATAATTGTCTCAGCTCCACCCCTTTCACCTCTACTGCTCTCTCTTAGCCAGGGCCGTCTTAACGTATGGGCACACTGGCCAGTTGCCCGGTGGCCCCACAGCATAAGGGGGCCCCACGCGCCTGGCACATGCGTGCTCACCAATGCTAAAAAATGTAAATCTCCATTCTAAGTCTAGCTAGGAGTGCTCGCTTTCCCCCCGCCGCGGCGCCCGGCACCCCGGCTGGCTCTCCCCCCGCCAGGCACCCTAGCCCCGATCGCTCTCCCCCGCCCGGAAGTGGAACCCCGGCTCCGCTCGCTCTCCGCCCGCCACCCCGGGTCACGTCACAACTGCTCGCAGCCTAGCAGTGCAGCACTTCCGGTGACTGCTGCTGCTAGTGAGCACGTGGGAGGCTGGGAGCGACAGTCTGCATAGGTTAGAAGTATATTCCAGTGACTGTCTTTATTGTGATATTTATTCAGATAAAAAAGGGGGTACAGGTTGAGTTTTTTCACCGTACTGCAGTTATAGCTTGCAAAGTGATGTTTCTCTTGTGAGGTATTGTAAAAGTTATATAAAATATTGTTTTATGAATAACACTGTAACAGTAAGATGTCAGAATAAATTGTAAACTAGATATTCAGGGGATATTAACTAAACAGTGTCACTGTTTAGTTAATATATCCCCTGAATATCTAAGTACCAAAAAATCTAAGTTTATGTTATCGCTAATTTACATTTTTATTCATGTGAGTGATTGTGTAGGCAGGGCCCAGTGCACTGCTTTGCCCAGGTCCCCTAATGTTGTTAAGATGGCCCTGTTCTTAGCATTAAACCTTTTCCCTCCCTGTCCCTTACTTGTGTAAATCCCTCACACTCACAGTATGCCAAGCTCCTTCTCTCCCCACCTTTAAGTCAAACCTTAAAACTCACCTCCTAAATGAAGCATTTCAATAGCCCATACTAATGGCTACTGTCCAACAGTCACTCCAACCAACCACTGTTGCCAAGCACTGCCATCTACTGCACTTATTCCCTTACCTGCTGTGTCTGTAAGTCTCCCAACATTCAGTACCAGTAGGTGTATGACCGAAACATCTGTTTCCATACAGTTCTGAAGTAATGTTGTATACTTATATGCTGTATGTGACATTTGTCAAATGTAACATTGTACAGATGTATCAGTCTTCATTGCTTTTGCTCATAACACAACATATCACACACATACTGTAGGATTCAATGGCATTGATAACGCAGAGTTTCAGAATATCCCACCATAACATGCTAGCAGGAGCAATAACCTTTAAAAAAAATGCTATTGTATGTTCATGTAACATCAGTTTCTGAAGGTATGATAAATAAGACGCTACATTTGTATGGTAAGTGCATCTTTTAGTACTTTAATTTATGACGCAAATAGACCTCTAATTGAGTTAAAAAGATGCCTGGCGGCTCCTACTAATTACCTAAATGTAGAGGTGTGCAAGGTAAGATTAGAGGACAGTAACCATTATGCATTGAACTACAAACTTCATTCTCCCATATGGGCAAATAGTATATGAATTGTACCATGCAGTGCAAATGGAGAAGGGAGGCAATTTAACAACACTTTATCACTTTAGACAAAGTTCCTAAAATATCTGCTCTACAATAATTACTGTGGTTAGTTAGATTGTATCCAAGTGATGAGGTGGAAACATGGAAAGTTACACACACAGTGTCACACAGTGTCACCTCCCTCCAGCTATTACTACGCCTCTTTAGTTAACAGTGTGAGGAGGAAATGAAAGTAGAAAAACTAAGACGCCAGAAAGGGAGAAATGAAACCAATAATAACTATTTCTACCGCTGACAAACATAGGAGTTCCACAGAATTATGTATGTATGCACTGGGGGCCATTATGCATAGGGACAGCAGACTGGCCAAGCTAAAATTAAACTTGTGTTGTGAGTGAAAACTTACCCACCTAGGTAAGTCACACACTACCATCAACCATTACTTAAAAGGATGGTGAAGTATATATCTCATCGTCTGCCAACTTCTGTACATTTTGGATACCAGTGTACAAATATATGCATACTTACTCTGCCATGTAGCTCTTTATTGCAACTAAAATTACATATTTATTAGGTTTTTTTTTAACCCATTGTTAGAAACACCCACAACAACACACATCTTCCAACTACAACATGGTTTAACCCCTAATTAAAAAAATAAATAAACCACCCCTGTGTAGGTCTGTAGGATAGTGCAACGTTTTCAAGAAATTGCAGAACAAAGTAGGTAGGGCAGTAAACAAACTGAAGTCTCCATCAGTCTGTACTTACTGTACACACTGTACTTACTGCTGGGTCTCCTGGGGTGCCTGTGCTGTTTGCTGCTGGGGGCTACCACCCACTGTGCTCAGGTCGGGGTTCTGCTGCTGGTCCATCCTTCCAGTACCCCACTCCTCTTCATCCGGATGGTAACTTTGAGGTCCAGTCAAATAACCACCCTGCATCCGGCGCCCAGCCACTCCTCTCGCAGCCCCTGCTCCTCTTCCGTTCATGGTCACCTGCCCCACCTGGTTGGGAAAATCCGAATGTGCAGAAACTAACACCACACTGAGACTGCTCCCTAGAACTGCCTTCTGTTCCACCCAAGGGGTGGTCCTGTGCACACTAATCACCGAGCTACATCTGTACTCAACGTCACATAGAAAACAGAGCAATGTGGAAGAACTGGTAGTTTGTGGGACTTTCTGTAGTGAGGCATTTCCCAAGTCAGATGCATACAGTTTAAGAAGACCTGCACTTCTGCAATATGTACACTGATTAAAAGATTTCAGTCATTAGCATTGGTGTTTTAGGTCAGAGGAGTTTCAGGCTTTTTAGTATTGTATTCCCCAGTAGCGAAGAGATTAACATACAAGGACTTAAATAGGTGATACTGTATTTGGGAGTGCAGGATACAAAGTGACAAATTATTGGAAACGTAATAACACGGAAGCCTGAGAGGCAATTGTGATACAGTACTAACAATGAGTGGGTCTTGCTTGCATTAGGTCACATTCACTAAAGATATGTGAAGTACTGTATATGTGTTTGAAGTCTCCTGGTTGGAAAACTAGTACCAAAAAAGCACTAGATTTATCAAAGAAAATTAATCCTGTTGAAAGTAATATGGTATTTTCACTTGAGAAAAATGTGTGCAGTTTTTAGAGCCACTTTTGCATACATAAGACTGAGGGGAAAAAACGCATTAAAGTTTGTTTTGATGCACTGCACCATTTTCAGCACCAAATTGTGTTGATTTTTTAGTGGCTCCTATAGATAGGGCTTAATGGCTTTTTAGGTGCTTACAGTACAACGCAATGTTTTGCAGCCACTACCATAGTTGAGTTAAAAAGAAGACTGGAGGCCACTTATTACTTAAACTTGGGTGCGTGAAAAGCAAGGTCAGACGACAGTAACCATTATGTATTGAAATAGAAATGTAATTCTCCCATATGGGCAAATACTATCTGAATTGTACCTTGCAGTGCAAATGGAGAAGGGGACAATTCAACAACACTTTATTCATTTAGACAAATGCAACAAGCTTGTTATGGAAGTTTCTCATGCTAAATTGTTACGTTTCTGGCACATGTTAATCAAAGAGGTTTATGTCACCTCAGACCTTGTGGATTTTCCTGAAGCACAACAAAAAGTTGTATACACAGGTGCCCAATTTGATACATCACATTCTGATATATGCGCCATGTAACCCCTTCCTAAATCCACCCTTTAACCCTCCCCACATCATACTTTTAATATATTGGGGTTTATAGATTTAATCTCTTGGCTGGAAAACTGTGGCCAAAGTGTAGCAAAAATGTATCATGATTTTTTTCGACATTTAAAGCAGCAGTTCGGTCATCAAAGCCAAATTTCCTACAGTTATCAATCATTACCTATGTACACACAACATTTGGCAAGGTGAATGCCTGCAATTGTCACGTGGGGGAGTGGTAATTCCACTCCAGGCTTTCAGTCTGCCTCACGGCAGCAGGCGGCCTAAATACCAGTTTTACTTTGATGCACGGATGTGTGTAAGTGCATTTTTATGCTTTGTGCCTTGTAAAGTAATATTCCCCCCTCATAATGTAGATACCTATATTCGGTTATCTATGTCATCAAGGGGGTTGGACAGTTGTAAATATCCTTATCCCTTGCACAGAGACTGATGCTTACCTCAAGAGTTCTGAGCTGCTCTGTGACTATAATGGTGCCAAGAATGTTCCTTTCGCCCAATTTCAGTGATTCCAAAGGAATTGCTCTAAGCTTACCGATATCCAAAACCAAATCATTGGAACTCAAAAACAGGTTCTTAGATAGAAATGATAATGCTGTTGAGCAGGCACTAGAAAAAGCTACCAACCTCGACAGAAATATTTTACTGTCATCAAACACAGAATCGACAAAAGGTATCAAAACCAACCAGGACCGTAGACAGATTTCCCGGGGCCCCAGGACTAGAGTTACTGTACGACCGGGCCCCACCGTGTTGGTGGTCTTGTGAGCCCCCCCATTTCACACCTCGCCAGCCCCCTCTATATCACCCATCTCAATCTTACTCCCTCTCTTACACCCCTTCTCCATCAATTACCCATTCTCACACAATTCTCCCTCACACTCATTACCCCCAACCCCAAACACACAAACACACACACACACAATCTCCCTCCCCCAACAAAATACACAAAAACCCTATCCAATCCCCCAAATACATCCAACCCCTCACTCCCAAATACATACAACCCTCCCACCCCCAAATACATATTAGCCCCCCCACCCCCAAATACATACAAACCCCTCACTCCCCAAATACATACAAAACACCCCCAAATACATATAATAACCCCACTCCCCAAATACATACAACCCCCCAAATACATATATAAAAAAAGCCCACACCCCAAATACATACAAAAAAACACCCACAACCCCCACAACCCCCAAATACATACATACAAAAAAAACTCCCTCAATATATACAAAAAAAAAACCACAACCCAAATACATACAAAAACCGCCACCCCCCAAATACATTCAACCCCCCAAACCCCAAAATACAAAAAAACACCCCCAAATATATTTAAAAAAACAGCCCCCAAATACATACAAACCCCAACCCCCAAATACATAGAAAAAACCCACACTCCAAATACATACAAAAAACCACCGCCCATATACATACAACCCTCTCAAATACATACAAAAAACTCCCACCCCCAAATACATACAAACCCCCCACACCCCCCAATAAATACAACCCAACGCAAATACATACAAAATAAACCATACTTTCTAAATACATACACCCCCCCCCCCAAATACATACATAAAAAAACACCCCCAAATACATACAACCCCACCACATACATACAAAATCCGCCCAAATACATACAAAGTCCCCCCAAATACATAAAAAAAAACACCCCCAATGCATAAAAAAAACCACCCCTCAAATACATTCAAACAAAACCCCCACCCCCCAAATACATACAGAAAAACCACCCACCCAAATACATGAAAACCACCCCAAATACATACAAACACCCCCACCCCGCAAATATATATATAAAAAAAAAACTCACCCCAAAATGGCCACATGGTGACCAACCAATCAGATTGGTGTACATGCCATGTGATGCCTTTCCTTGTTATGTCAATAAAAAAGAAGGTAAGATAACCAATCAGATAGCATGCCTCCCTTTTTGATGACGTCACAGCACTCCAAAAAATGAAAGGCATCACATGGTATATACACTCAGCTGATGGTTGTGACCATGTGATGGTGGCCATTTTGTTTTTTTTGGGCTGAAGTGACGTAATTTTAAAGGGAGGGAAGCATATCCTTCCTGATTGGCTGGCTTCCCTTCCTTTTTGATGATGTCACATTCTGAAGGGAAAAAAAGGGAACCTGTCACATGGTATACCAACCATTCGGATTGGCATTGCGTTGTAGGGTGGGTGGTAGGGTCTCTCAGGCTGGTAGCAGGAGTGGTTAACCCTTCATTACCACTGCTATGGTAGTGAATGGGTTAACTCCTCCTGCAACCTTCCAAGCAGGCCTAACCACCCGCCCTGGGGCAACTACCCCCTTCACCCACCCTTGTGCCGCAAGAAACCAGGCTAGTCGCTAAGATTATGAAGCTGCTTTCATGTTACTGTATTTTAATCACACAGTATTGTAGCAGCGGATCTCCGGAGCAAAACCACATTGATTTCAGGTCCGTGGACCCACTGCGTCCCGAATTACAGGACCCGGTATGGGGTGCCGGTATCCCCCTGCTTTGTTTAAATCTCCCGCGTCATGTGACCTGGACATTGCGGTTCAGCTTGGAGACCCCCTGCTACAATACTGAGTTATTAAAATTTAAATAAAAACACTGCGATCACCTGTAAGGCTGCGTCTATACTCACACAGACGGAGCGGAACGGAGGGGAGGCGCACCCACGCTGCAATACTCTTGCTAAAGCCTGAGCTTTTCATGGCTTTGCAGAGTATGCAGCGGGCGCCATTTGGGGGCGTGGCAATAAAAATTTGGAGGCGTGGCAATGACGTTCCGGTGCGGACGTCACATCCCGATCCACGGGCATTTTTTCAGATTCAGCATCTGAAGCACTGGGCAGACAAGTTCACTTCCCCCGGTATGGAAATTAACTTTAATTTTGTTTGTGTTGTGTATGTTGTTTATGTTGTGTGTGTTTACCACCGGCATACAAAAAAAAATGGCGTCACTTTGAAAATGTAATTTCACTTTGATTGGAGGAGACAGTTCACGTGATCATGCCATCGCGCAAAAACTCACTTGGCTCTGTCTCCTTCAATTTTGCGCCTTTGCCAGCTCCGTCTGACGTGCGCGCTGCGTCCTCAAAGAGGACCATAGATGTGAACGCGCAGCTCCGCTCCGTTCCGCTCTGTCTGCTATAGTATAGACGCAGCCTAAGGGTTGTGCTGGGAGGGGCAGCTGTCTCTGTGCAGCTCTCTCTGTACAGCTCTTACAGACTGCGGAAAGATCGCAGCAGTAGGACTTAGAAAAGCTGAGATAAGGTCACTGCTACGCCATAGCGGTTTTGGCATTTTCCTACCTCACTGTTTGTGACTTGCGGTAATTCTTTCTGATTCTTTCTGAATACCGTGATAACACAAATGTCAGACCGTAGGGTAGGAACATGCCAAACCGTTAGATTTGGCAGCAATTATATCGAAGCTACTAGAATAGGACCCTTTATATTGTGGTGGCCTCTCCCCTAAATACATCAATATTTTATTCACACTCATTAGGTATATGTTTATTCCCCCTTTCTCCTTTCCCTCATCCATATTTGTATTATGTTGGCTTTTATTCACTTATTCACATTCTTCAATTGAGTATGTACTTCAGCAGAGGTGGAACATGGAGGGTTCTGCAGAAGAGAGTGCTGTGAGCTGCTGCCGAGCAGGGCAGTGAGGAGGGAGGCGGGAGCAGAGAGATCGGGGAGCAGCGGCTGTGGTTGGGATTAAGGCAGAAAGCTGCAGGCTCTGCCCGCCCCTGCTCTCCATCACATCAGGGGGAGGAGTTAATGTGTGCTACTGTGTGAAGGTGCTTGTGTATGCAGTGTGATTGTGTAAGTTTACTGTGTGTGTTTGTGTGTCAGTTTGCTGTGTGTTTGTGTGTCAGTTGCTGTTTGTGTCTCATTCTTTCAGTCTGTTGTGTGTGCTTTAGTGTATGTTGGGGGGAGCCTGGGGAGGAGGAGGCGCAGTTGGCAGAACTTTCTCCGGATGCAAAAACACCTAGTTACTCTTCTACACTTCAGTATGTTTATATGTTTCAATAATTGCTCACTATATACTATACATTTTTTTAAATAAAATATCATCAACTAGGAGCTCTCACACATCCTCCCGTGATGGAGTGAATATTCTGTCACGAAACGCGTAGGACGGACGTTTTGCGTTCTCCTGTAAGGATCTGTAGTGCTTGCTCTAGCAACGGGTTGGTTGCCTGACTGCCTTGCTTATTTGCACTGCTCGGGCGCTTCTCCGTGAGACTCCCTTGGCACAGATATTAACTGCTTGCCTGCAGACTATATTCAACACGAGTGACTGATGGACAGAATATAATGCAACTCTGCATCACAAGGATGACTCTGCATGAGCTTTTATCAGCATCGTTGTCAACCCTGCACGCCTGTAGATGTAAGGAAGGCATCAGAGGAACCCTCTACAGGAGCCATTGTGCTGAATGTAGCTCTATTCTCAAATACACTGTTTTAACTTTTTTTACATATTTTGAGTGTTTTTATTCTTCTTTTTTCTGCTATTACTTTATTAAATATGCTACACCATGTGGAGAATTTTTGTTGCAATTTCATTTTAGATACCATATATACCGTATATATATTAAAGCAGCAGCTCAAGCAATATCCTACATGTGTATTTTTTTTTTAATAAATCACTTCTGTACTATGAGAAAATACTTGTAGAATTAAAAAAAAAATGTTTTAAAGACATTTTAAATGTTTCTAATGTAGGAAACATTTCCAAAGTGACAGCCCCCTTCCCCTTCTGATAGCTCTGGCTCTTGAGACCCACCCTCTCTCTAGCAGTGCACCAATTGTATCTAGTAACTGCCCAGTCAATCATATTTTAGGACTACATTTCCCACAATGCTGTGCAAGAACTGAATTAAATAACCCGGAGCAAGCTATCGATTACAGGAATAAATACGGGTAAACAAGTTATCCCATCAGGTGCATCAGAAATAGCACAGTAGCTGCTGCGTGTATAAACTCAATTTGTCAGGGTATGTGACGGTTTGACATTTCATACAGTATGTGCATGTATAAGGTCATTCAGCAACTGGCCCAGCTCTGGGCACCAAATTGTTGCAAGCACTCACGATTCAGAAGGTAAAAACACCGTGACTCGATCCTCCAGAACTTCAATGTTGCACCGCCAACCCTCCCGCGACTGCAGCATCGCGTAGGGCGGTCACGTGACCGGCGGTGATCTCATCCAGAAGCAGCAACTACCCGGCGTGCAGTCCAGCGGGGAAATGCAGGGAACTCCTCCAGCAGCAGGAAGCAGAGCGGAGCACAGCCGTGAAGTAAACAAGGGTGAACAAGGATGGTGACTAAAAAAGTTTATTGAACAGACATGTGCAGCTGCTGGATCCTCTGACGCGTTTCAGCCCGCAGGCCTTTGTCAAAGAGTTTGACAAAGGACTGCGGGCTGAAACGCGCCAGAGGATCCATCAGCTGCACATGTCTGTTCAATAAACTTTTTTAGTCACCATCCTTGTTCACCCTTGTTTACTTCACGGTTATGCTCCGCTCTGCTTCCTGCTGCTGGAGGAGTTCCCTATCGATTACAGGAGAACGGATCGATTCGCAGCTTAGCTAATCACTTGTCAGTGTGTAGATTTTATCAATGCATATATTGAATGGGAAAAAATATATATAGCCTAGCCTTCCGGCAGCTACTTCTTTCCCTGGGCCTTTCCTCGGTCAGTCCTGTTAGTGCAGGCAGTGGAAAGGTTAATTCCTTCCTTAGGCCTGTGTGTGTATTACAGCCTTGAATTATGTATCAGTATTCAAGGGTGGGCCTAGCAACTTCTGAGGATGTCAATCTGAGGGGATAATACTGGTTGGAACACACCCTGTCTGTGTGTAGGCCTATCAGTGTCCGGCTCTGGCTTACTATGAGTCAGAGTTAGAGACACTCCCCAAAGATGATAAATTCTGACATCCTCCCAAATTTAGTTCAGTTCTGATCTGTTCAGTGACTCCCAGGAATGGAGTAAGAGGAGGAAGAAAAGGGAGCCTCTCCCTCCCACCCATGAGGGGATGGGACGGGAGAGAATTAGGTCTGAGTCAGGGCTCTGACCAGGAGGATAACAAATAGCAGGAGAGGTGAAGTACAGCTATGAAGAAAGCATGTTCTATATCCTGTGTAGCTGTTAAGATGTTGCTGAAATAAAACCACACAGAAAAGACCAGACTGTGTGTTACTGTCTCTGTGTATGGAGGAACGTCAGTAGGGGCCCATCCCCTGAACATCCCTAGAGGATCCCTGGTAGCTGGAGGCGCTGCACCAACTGAGACCCAGGTAAACTGTCCTTCCTGTCTGTTTCTCCCCACACCACCGCGGAGCGCTCAGCCCTCCTGTTACCTACAGGTTTGCACCAGCACCTAGAAGTAGCAGATAATGGCATACCCACCCCTATCTCACTTGGCGGGGGGGGGGGAGGAGGGGTGGAACAAGGGCTACATCTATATATATATATATATTTTTTTTTAAACGGTAGCTTGAACTGCAGATTTAAAGAAATTGATTAAAGAAAACATTTGAAATTAGTGTGATGGTCACAGGCTGAACTAAGTATTATTTTTTTTAATTACACCAGCATTTCTGTTTTAGAGAACAGGGGATTCTTTAAAAAAAATAACTTCTCAACTTCAGTTCTTGTTGCATAAACCTTCGAAAAAGAAAATATTAGACTACAGTGTACAGTGTTAAGAATTACAATTGTGTTGTGCTTGTCATGGTTTTAGTGTAGCTATTTCTTTAGGTGTTATTAAAAAAAATGCTTGGATATGCAGCTTTAATTTAATATAGCAATATTCTACATGTTTTTCTCTAATTAGTAATTTATGTTTTAGTTACAAATTGTATACATCACTTACATATTTTTTAGCTGGGAACCCCATGGAATACAAAGTAAAGAAAAAAATCATCCAGGGGTCTGGCATTAGCAATTAATCAGTTGTGAAATACATGTTTATAAATTAGCTGTCTAAGGAATGACTTGATTGCTATACTCCATTGACATTTAGCTGGATTTCCATAGCAACAGAATATCCAAGAAATTATGTAACTACTGATAACATGGAAACCAAAGGCATCTGCTTTGACCACTTCACACTTGTGGTGAAGATTTTAATATTAATCAACGAAAACGGGAGAAAAACATGAAATGGTAAAATGAAAAGCTATATTTCCAGATAGTTTAAAAACAAATTGGTATAGAAAATATTAAGAATATTGAACAATCGGGTAATAAAGATTAATTCCTTATGCAACAAGAAATATTTTGGATTTGGATTCTAGGAACTAAAGGTCCTCTTGGTTTTAATTCATCTTTGGATTTAATGCCTTAACCTTTAAAGCGCCCTTATGCTGTGTCTGGCTCAGGCGCTGGCCCTGGGATAATTGTGCAGCTTGATTGAAACAGAAATGGTCCCCGTTCCACTACCGTTCAAATCAGCAGGAGTGCGGGGGTAGTCTTGTGACTGCCCATGGAGCGATCACATAACTGCAAACGCCAGAGGTCGGGTGACACTCTGATTAGATAGAAATGTAGTTAATAATTATATACTGTATATAGATACAAATGTGTGTGTGTGTGTGTGTGTGTGTGTGTGTGTGTGTGTGTGTGTGTATGTATATATATATATATATATATATATATATATATATGTAGCCAGGTCACCTTTTTCCCCCTGCGACCCCCCAGGGAACCTCCGTGGCCCAGAGCGATGTCGGGTGCTGCCAGAGGCAAGCGGCAGACCCGACGGCTATTCCGGAGGGTGGGGGCCGAGGAGGGAGCAGCGCGTCTTCCCCTGCAGGTTGCCGGTTGCCGGGGACGCGATCGGGCCGTTGCTATGGCCGCGGTCGCGTCGCTAAGGTCCCGGCGGCTCGGTAATCCTGGCGGCGCCATTGCTCTACGCGTTGCGCATGCGCAGGGGACATTAAGAGCCAGAGGCCCCCGAGCAGCTCGCGCATGCGCGGAGGGAACTTCAGGGGCAAGGAAGAATCGCGCGAGAGGTAGGGAGACAGTGAGGTGGCCATTAGCTGTTCGCGCATGCGCAGGAAAGGCGTGCACGCGGTCCCTATGTGCTTTTAGGCTCCATGGGACTACAACTCCCATGGGGCATAGCGAGACAGGCACCAGGTGCCTGATAGGAGCCAATAGGGCTGTAGGACTGCCCTGGAGGGAGATTGATACATTTGGCGGGCTGGAGCTGCGTGTCAGTCAGGAAGAAGCAGAGCAAGGAGGCAGACAAGGGAAGGAGGTAGGGTACGGGAGAGAGGGATCCCCTGTACTAGCCAGCACCCCCTTGGCCCAAGATAGCTCTAGGTATCACACATAGTGAGTGTTGCCAGGGAATGCCCTAGAGTAAGGGACCCTGTCACTCAGGTTAATCGGTTGTTAGTGGGAGTCAGGACTGGGCCTCGTTAGGGGAGTAGGAAGACTATTAGCCCCTTAGGTCCCAGATGTCTCTCCCTCTCCAGTGTATGGTGTAGGAAGGATTGGCTGCTGTGTGTTGTCGCTGCATGTGTTGGGCGCAGTGAGTGCAGCGGGTGTGAATGTCTGCAGGCTGACGGTGTTAGCTGTGTGTACGCTGCAGGCTGGTAGTATCTGGGAGTTAGTAGCTAGGTGTTAGGAGTAGCTATTGTTAGGGAGGATTAGGGACTGGGTAGCTCGGAGAGTGGGGTAGGGTATTACTCCGCAGGCCCTAGGAGATTTCCCCTAAGCCACCCAGGTTGCGGTTCATCAGGGACAGGCCCTAGGTTAGGGTTCCTGTCACGCTAGGATTAGTTAAGGATAGACAGGGATAGCGGCGTGGCTGTTCCTGTGGTTCGGTTGCTGTACCAAGAGACTGTTGTGTTCCCGTGAAGCGGTGGGACCCTCGTTGGGGTCCACGGCAGAAGTACCTGGATAGGATCAGACGGACGTCTGACCCTTTTAGAAGAGAGTTGCAGACCCGAGCATCGGAGTGCTCGGAAGGTATCTCTAACGTATAAGTGCACCAACAGGCCTATTCATATAGTGACTGCGCAGTCACCCAGTGACTATCTCTGTAGGAGTACGGGACATTGGGTGGGGTTCTTGGGACACTGGGTGGGATCACCGGGTGTCGGGGAATCGTCCTGCGAGACGTCACTGTTAGTGTCTCCTCGTGAGAGGGGCACAAGGTATTATTATATGTTCATAAGTAAAGTCATTAGTTATAATATAAATCACTGTGTGTGTGGTTTCTGATTGAATTCCTATGTAGGGTCATTCTACACTTCCCTAGAATCCTACATAGGTGGAGGCGCTGAACCAAGAAACGTTCCAGAGGATTCACCCCAGGCTCTCATTAGCGGAGGCTCAGACCTCCTGTGAGCCTACAGGTATATGCACCACACCGGTAACACCACATGTTCTACTCACCCACACTATATATGAGATTGGGTGGGGTGGAATACCCGTTACATTTGGAGGCGCTGCTGAGATCAGACCTGGGGTGCCCTGTTTTCATTTTTTCAAATTGTCCCATTCATATTTTTCATCATGGCGGTGCCGTCACCGCAAGACGTCGATGACTGGGCCTTAGCGCGGCAATTATCCCCAAGGCGCGTGTTTGTAGTGGCCGGAGTATCCCATGATACGGAATTGTCCACTATGCGCGCCCAAGTAAGAACTTGTCCGGAATTGGCCACTGCCCGGGTGACAGACTTAAGGCTGGATACTGACGGCCGGGGGATTACCTATCTCCTGTTCACCACGCATGACATATGCCTAGAGACTGTTCCCCATGTATTAACACTCCCCGAGTCTTCCGCAGGGGACTGTCTCATGATCTATGCAAAAAGCTGCAGTGTAGTTGACAGGACTGTAGTTAAAATGGAGGCTCCTGCAGCAGGGGAGGCTAACAGTGAGTCCCACCTAAAATGGCGGCTCCCGCCAACTCAAGATGACACACGTGCTTCTGACTGCCAGGATGATCAGAAAAAGGTTACAGAAAACCATCCGGGACTGGCGGGAAAACCAGAGCCCTGCCCCCGTAATGTGAGTGACTCAGTGCAGAGCCAGAGTCACTCAGTGATAGAGCATACCCCTCCTTTAAATTCCACCAGGGGGAGTGAGCACAGTGAACAGCCATTAGACCCTTCTGTTCACCAGGAGGAGGGCATTGTCGTAGACATAGAATATTTTCTTTCTGAGCAGGAAACCGAGATAGACTGTCAAGGGATACACCCTAGTGTGTATGTGGCCTGGCGTGCGCCAGGAGTAGAGTCTCTTCTCTTCATATGCTCCTGCCTGCAAGAAGCCCACGCTCAGGGAGCCAATGTGGCTCAGGGACCCCTCGACTTCAGGACCGTCGAGGTGGAAGGAGAAATGGGCATACAGTGTTTTAGCCCCACTTGTGACTGTTCTAGAGAGACATTGACATGGTGGTCCTACTGTGAATGTTGCGGTGTGCGGTTACTGAAGTCTATTGTGCCCCAGCATGCAGAAGTTTCCAGTGAAGAGGTTGAAGTCCCATCGGTGGCGATGCGCCTACCGGCGAACCACCCCAACGATGATGCAGAGGATACGGACCCTGCTGTGGGCCCGTGTGCCCTACAATGGTCAGTCCGACCTACTACAGAGGTACCATCGGTCCTAGGCATGGGACCAGTACCTGCAGATGACCAGGGTGAGTCGACTGCCCCAGGGGTGTCGGGGGTGAGCCTCCAGGTGACCGCGGAGCACGATGGCTCCTTAAGTCTGGTCGCCCGGGCGAAGGGCTCCCCTCTGCATCGCGTCCTGGTGGAGGTGTCCTCATTAGAAGGTAGCTGTCCAGAGATGAGAGTGGACCAGTATCTACCGTCGATCCTTCCGGAAGAAGGGAAGCCCATCGTCAGCCAGCAGAATGGTAAGGAACCCTCTTGTTCCCCACCGACTCCGATGGAGGTGGCCGTGGAGAAGGCCCAAGCTACGGTTCCTGAGCGGAGTGTGGGCCCGTGTGCTCCGACGCAAGTGGTCCCAGGACTGGGATCCAACGCTACCGAGTTTTCAGCGCGTAAGTGGACTGCCCCAGAAGGGCCGGGGGCAGGTCCCGATACCACCAAGGTGGGAACTGACAGCGTCCCCGAGGACCTGTTGGCCACCGTGAATCACCGCAGGGGTAAGGTGTCTACTTTTTCCCCCCTGCCAGGTGAAACCGAGACATTGTTCAGTGCTCACTTCTCAGTGGAAGCCTCGCAAACTTATGTGGACAAGGACTGTGTAAAGGAAGATCCAGGGAGACTGGCCTCCTTTAAGCCCAGAAAGGAGCGTGCCATTCGCCAGGTGGTGGACCGCGGGAAAGGTCCTGGCCTCCTGGTCTACCGCATCCCTGCCGCGGATGACCGGGTAAAGGTCTGTTTCAGAGACATTGTGCTACTCCTTCCACCAGGGGGAGGAAGTAGCGAAGAGCCAGTTACTGTCGCTTTAGAGTGTGCTCTCCAAGAAATTTTTCTGGGGGAGGCTCACGGACGCAAAAGTGAGGTACCCCCATCTGATCAGTTAAGGGCACCCCACAAATGGTCTCAGCAAGCAGCTGATACTCAGCTGGCCTCGGGTAATAATGGGTGTGATGTGTCAGGCTTCATGGATTTTGTAGCCGATCTGTTAAGTGTACGGGTTATGCCAGGCCATTTTTCACTGTGTAAAATTGTGCCATGTGATGTCATTCCCCAAGCGAGGGCGTTGGGTGTTTCACCAGGGGGAGAGTGTAGCCAGGTCACCTTTTTCCCCCTGCGACCCCCCAGGGAACCTCCGTGGCCCAGAGCGATGTCGGGTGCTGCCGGAGGCAAGCGGCAGACCCGACGGCTATTCCGGAGGGTGGGGGCCGAGGAGGGAGCAGCGCGTCTTCCCCTGCAGGTTGCCGGTTGCCGGGGACGCGATCGGGCCGTTGCTATGGCCGCGGTCGCGTCGCTAAGGTCCCGGCGGCTCGGTAATCCTGGCGGCGCCATTGCTCTACGCGTTGCGCATGCGCAGGGGACATTAAGAGCCAGAGGCCCCCGAGCAGCTCGCGCATGCGCGGAGGGAACTTCAGGGGCAAGGAAGAATCGCGCGAGAGGTAGGGAGACAGTGAGGTGGCCATTAGCTGTTCGCGCATGCGCAGGAAAGGCGTGCACGCGGTCCCTATGTGCTTTTAGGCTCCATGGGACTACAACTCCCATGGGGCATAGCGAGACAGGCACCAGGTGCCTGATAGGAGCCAATAGGGCTGTAGGACTGCCCTGGAGGGAGATTGATACATTTGGCGGGCTGGAGCTGCGTGTCAGTCAGGAAGAAGCAGAGCAAGGAGGCAGACAAGGGAAGGAGGTAGGGTACGGGAGAGA
Organism: Ascaphus truei; assembly: GCF_040206685.1. Taxonomy (NCBI): domain Eukaryota; kingdom Metazoa; phylum Chordata; class Amphibia; order Anura; family Ascaphidae; genus Ascaphus; species Ascaphus truei. The sequence continues at coordinate 314,713,607 of NC_134485.1, forward strand.
GGGATCCCCTGTACTAGCCAGCACCCCCTTGGCCCAAGATAGCTCTAGGTATCACACATAGTGAGTGTTGCCAGGGAATGCCCTAGAGTAAGGGACCCTGTCACTCAGGTTAATCGGTTGTTAGTGGGAGTCAGGACTGGGCCTCGTTAGGGGAGTAGGAAGACTATTAGCCCCTTAGGTCCCAGATGTCTCTCCCTCTCCAGTGTATGGTGTAGGAAGGATTGGCTGCTGTGTGTTGTCGCTGCATGTGTTGGGCGCAGTGAGTGCAGCGGGTGTGAATGTCTGCAGGCTGACGGTGTTAGCTGTGTGTACGCTGCAGGCTGGTAGTATCTGGGAGTTAGTAGCTAGGTGTTAGGAGTAGCTATTGTTAGGGAGGATTAGGGACTGGGTAGCTCGGAGAGTGGGGTAGGGTATTACTCCGCAGGCCCTAGGAGATTTCCCCTAAGCCACCCAGGTTGCGGTTCATCAGGGACAGGCCCTAGGTTAGGGTTCCTGTCACGCTAGGATTAGTTAAGGATAGACAGGGATAGCGGCGTGGCTGTTCCTGTGGTTCGGTTGCTGTACCAAGAGACTGTTGTGTTCCCGTGAAGCGGTGGGACCCTCGTTGGGGTCCACGGCAGAAGTACCTGGATAGGATCAGACGGACGTCTGACCCTTTTAGAAGAGAGTTGCAGACCCGAGCATCGGAGTGCTCGGAAGGTATCTCTAACGTATAAGTGCACCAACAGGCCTATTCATATAGTGACTGCGCAGTCACCCAGTGACTATCTCTGTAGGAGTACGGGACATTGGGTGGGGTTCTTGGGACACTGGGTGGGATCACCGGGTGTCGGGGAATCGTCCTGCGAGACGTCACTGTTAGTGTCTCCTCGTGAGAGGGGCACAAGGTATTATTATATGTTCATAAGTAAAGTCATTAGTTATAATATAAATCACTGTGTGTGTGGTTTCTGATTGAATTCCTATGTAGGGTCATTCTACACTTCCCTAGAATCCTACATAGGTGGAGGCGCTGAACCAAGAAACGTTCCAGAGGATTCACCCCAGGCTCTCATTAGCGGAGGCTCAGACCTCCTGTGAGCCTACAGGTATATGCACCACACCGGTAACACCACATGTTCTACTCACCCACACTATATATGAGATTGGGTGGGGTGGAATACCCGTTACATATATATATGCAAATACAACTGTATGCTCATCTGCATGTCTTAGGCAGGTCTGCAACCCCGCCTTTCCCCATCATCACCCAGCATACAGCACTTCCACTGCAGCAAGGGATTCTGGGAAATGACATGCAAATGAGCACACAGTGTCACTTTTTGCCTCAAAAAACATTTTTAACATGGTTCCCTATAGGCTTAAGCTTGCTGCATGGTCACAGCTTTGAGCACAGCCAGGGTTAAGGTGCATACCCAGAAAAACACCCACAGATAGCTGTTTCGACCTTGATGGGTCTCATCAGTGTGGGGTTGATTTTAACTGGGTATGCATGAGAGGCTATGGGATAGGCTATACCAGCGGTGCGCAAACTGGGGGGCGCGCCCCCTTGGGGGGGCGCAAGATTATGTAGGGGGGCGCAGGCTGCTTGCGGGGAAACCTGGGGGCGGGCAGAGCTGTGCACGGGCGGCCAGAAGCTCCGTGCAGAGGCTGCTTCTGTGTGATGTCTGCCTTGCTGTGGGGGAGGGGCTTCTCTCTGCACACAGACAGCCCCTCCTCCTCCTGTCCCAGTTTTCAGCATACATGGGGGACTGAAGCAGGCTTAAAAGTGAAAGTAAGTATTTGTGTGTTGTGTTTGTAGAGGTGGGAGACATATTGGGGGGAGGGAGAGAGAAAGAGAGCCATGGAGAGGTGGGAGACATATGGGGGGGGGGGAGAGAAAGAGAGCCATGGAGAGGTGGGAGACATATTGGTGGGAGAGAAAGAGAGCCATGTAGAGGTGGGATAAATATTGGTGGGAGAGAAAGTGAGCCATGGAGAGGTGGGAGACATATTGGTGGGAGAGAAAGAGAGCCATGGAGAGGTGGGAGACATATTGGGGGGAGGGAGAGAGAAAGAGAGCCATGCAGAGGTGGGAGACATATGGGGGGGGGGGGAGAGAAATAGAGCCATGGAGAGGTGGGAGACATATTGGTGGGAGAGAAAGAGAGCCATGGAGAGGTGGGAGACATATTGGGGGGAGATAAAGAGCCATGGAGAGGTGGGAGACAGAAAGAGCCATGGAGAGGTGGGAGACATATTGGGGGGAGATAAAGAGCCATGGAGAGGTGGGAGACAGAAAGAGCAATGGAGAGGTGGGAGACATATTGGGGGGAGATAAAGAAAGCCATAGAGAGGTGGGAGACATATTGGGGGGAGGGGGAGAGAGAGCCATGGAGAGGTGGGAGACATATTGGGGGGAGGGGGAGAGAGAGACATGGAGAGGTGGGAGACATATTGGGGGGAGGGGGAGAGAGAGTCATGGAGAGATGGGAGACATATTGGGGGGAGGGGAGAGAGACATGGAGAGGTGGGAAACATTGGGGGGAGGGGAGAAAGACATGGAGAGGATTGGAGACATATTGGGGGGAGGGGGAGAGAGAGTCATGGAGAGATGGGAGACATATTGGGGGGAGGGGAGAGAGACATGGAGAGGTGGGAAACATTGGGGGGAGGGGGAGAGAGAGACATGGAGAGGTGGGAGACATATTGGGGGGAGGGGGAGAGAGAGTCATGGAGAGATGGGAGACATATTGGGGGGAGGGGAGAGAGACATGGAGAGGTGGGAAACATTGGGGGGAGGGGAGAAAGACATGGAGAGGTGGAAGACATTGGGGGGAGGGGGAGGGAGACATGGAGAGGTGGGAGACATATTGGGGGGAGGGGGAGAGAGACATGGAGAGGTGGGAGACATATTGAGGGGAGGGAGAGACATAGGTGGGAGACATATTGGGGGAGGGGGAGAGACACTGGGGGGAAGGTGAGAGAGAGACTGGGGGGAAGGTGAGAGAGAGAGAGACACGGGGGGAGGGAGAGACACAATGGCTAAACAGAGGGATGAAGGTCAAGCAGAGATGGCAGAATTAAGGGTCTTGGGAGGATGAGTTTTGGGGGGCTGAGGGTTCTTCTTTGGGTCAGGGGGGTCACTTCGGAGTATTGATCAGCAGGCGAGATTCATCAGTACCCCCCTTGAGTTTGGTTATGGGGGTCCCTGATCCCTGGGCAACATTTAAAACGGGAATAAATAAATAATAAATAAAACTGGTAGGTAGGAGTGGATGACACTGGGGAAAGCAAATGGGAGAAGGAAAAAAAGGGGTGCGGGAGAGGGAAGGGATGTAGCAAAGAGGTGGATGAATGCCCCCTCAAATGTATTGCCTTTGTGCACCAGAAAAAAAACATATTACCAGATGCCAGCAAACAATAAAATAAACAGTGATCCAATACCAGTATACTGCCTGCGCGCACGCCTGCAGCCCAAGCGATTTGTGAACTTGGCTGCAGGAGATTGTAGACGCGTGGCGGACGCGTCACAAAGCTGGTGCACCCTCATTGGCTGAACCAGCTCACGTGCACTGACGTCATGTGATTTTGATTACATTAGGCAGGGGGGCCTGAGAAATTTCATAGATGAAAAGGGGGGCTTGGCATAAAAAGTTTGCTCACCCCTGGGCTATACCATAATACTGAGTTAAGTTATGGTGAGTAAAAAAAGTGACAAAAACCCTCCACAGGAAAGCAAATATGCAAATACAACTGTATGCTCATCTGCATGTCTTAGGCAGGTCTGCAACCCCGCCTTTCCCCATCATCACCCAGCATACAGCACTTCCACTGCAGCAAGGGATTCTGTGGAGGGTTTTTGTCACTTTTTTTACTCACCATAACTTAACTCAGTATTATGGTATAGCCTATCCCATAGCCTCTCATGCATACCCAGTTAAAATCAACCCCACACTGATGAGACCCATCAAGGTTGAAACAGCTGTGTAGCTGAGACTGTGCCCCCTTGGCCTTGAGTCATCGTTCCGGAAGGGACTTAAGACTCATGCAGCTATTAGGGGGGTACGCCATCTTAGGCAGCGGGAGGTGATCAAGAGCGGACAAGGAGAGAGAGAGAGAGAGAGAGATGGTGAAGGGCCGGCGCCTTGGCCTTGGGGGATCGTCCTGATGGACTAAACCCCCTCGCTGCTTTTGGGGTGCCGCACCAGATCCTTGACGGTCGGACAGACGGAGCATGACAGCTTGAGCGCAGGGGGCGGTCAGGAGCGGACAAGCACGTGAGCAGGAGAGAGAGAGAGTGACGGGCCGACGCCTTTGCTTGGGGGGATCGCCATAATAGGCTTAACCCCCCTGCTGCTATTAGGGCATCACACCGAAGCTCAGGATGACGAGGACAAAGACAGCAGCGATGGAGAACCGAAAGCAGACCATCAGATTCCTGGTGGTTGAGGCAGAGAGAGCCCGGGTGAGACTCCAGTATATCGTGGAGGAGATCTTGATTGACCTGGTGGAGATGAAGATTGCACAAGTCTACTGTCTGCAGGATTTCTAGGAAGAGGGAATCTTTGATGTGACCTTCCGCAAGGAGGAGGACTGCTTGAGTGCATATGAGAGATGCAAGAAAAACGCGAGTGACCAGAGGATGAAGGGGATCAGTGTTATCCCAAGTTTTTTGTTGGAGGAAAGAAGCATAATTGTGCACATGTATGATCCTTTTGTGAAGAAGGAGGAGATAGCCTTGTTTTTGAGACATTATTGTGCAACTGTAAGAGATGGTGAAGAACTTTTGAATTGCTATGGGATATTTAATGGCAAGCGGGAATTTCACGTACGTCTAAGACCGGACCCAGCATGTGCAGGGGGGAGTGATGCACCCCCCTGCTGTTTTCAAGGTGGGTGGGAAAAAAGGCTTTTTGGAATATTGGGGCCAACCCAAGAGATGTAAGAACTGTCAACAATATGGACATTTGGAAGAGAGATGTGGGGAGGTGGGAATGGTGTGTCACAACTGTGGTAAAGAGGGTCACGTGGCTGCAAAATGCAGAGTACAAAAGAAATGTGACTTTTGCTATGAGTCTGGACATTTGGCGAGAAAGTGTTTAAAGAAGAGTGAGATTTGGTGCACAAAAAGGACAAGTACGATGTCATCAATTGTGGGTAATCGTGCTAGACAAATGACGAGACAGAGTCCGGAAAAGACTAATGTACAGGTGCAGAATAGTGAGAAAGGTCAGCTCAGAGGTTATGTCAGTGAGGATGGAAAGGGAAAAGAAGGAGAGACGGGAAAAGTTTTGGAGTTTGTGAGTGAAATATTGTGTGAGTCTGAAGAGAAGGAAGTATATCAGCTTACAACAGAGGAGAGGTTATTTTGTGACTTTCTGTGTGATTATAAAGAGAATGAAGAATGTCAGCCTAGAGTAGAGGAGGAGGTAGAGGTTGAGAGGGGAAGTAAGAAGGGTCTTTCTGTGGAAAGGGAAAAGTTAGTGGAGGAAGACTGTGAGGACGATTGGATAATTAGACATGCAGCAGAGGTAGAAGCAGCATCCTGTAAATCAAAAGAAGAGGAGATGAGGAGAGAAGAGTTTTGTTCAGGGGAAGAGGTGGAAAAAGTTTTGGAGTTTGTGGGGATTGTAAATGGGGAGGAAATAATGGAATGGGTGTATGTTAAAAAGCAGGAAAAGCAGAAAAAAAATAAAGAAAGGAGGTTTAGAAAAGGAATAGAGGTATAACATTATGTAAAGAAATGAAGAGGAAAAAGAGAAAGAAAATGTAATGAGAATAGTATATATAGGGAGAATATGAGAATCTAGGTGGTGTTAGTTGAAGGTGTGGAAAAGTGGTTTTGTTGTTGTGTGTTTAGAAGGAAAAGCTGTGGAATGACAAGATAAATTCTGACCTTTTTTGTAAAGAAAGTAATGTATTTACAGTATGTGTTTTTGAAGAAATGTAATTATGTGATTTATTATCTTTTGGAAAAGTTCTCATTTTCTGTTTGTAAATATATGTGATGTGAATAAAACATTTAAAAAAAAAAAAAAAAAAAGTCGAAACAGCTGTCTGTGGGTGGTTTTCTGGGTATGCACCTTAACCCTGGCTGTGCTCAAAGCTGTGACCATGCAGCAAGCTTAAGCCTATAGGGAACCATGTTAAAAATGGTTTTTGAGGCAAAAAGTGACACTGTGTGCTCATTTGCATGTCATTTCCCAGAATCCCTTGCTGCAGTGGAAGTGCTGTATGCTGGGTGATGATGGGGAAAGGCGGGGTTGCAGACCTGCCTAAGACATGCAGATGAGGGCGCTGCCATGTTGGTGTATGCGTGCGCACACGCGAGAGTTGCGCATGCGCGGAAGTGGCGTGGAGCTGCCCGAGTGCCTGGGAGGCTGTGCATGAGCAGGGCAACTCCGCAGCAGCCATTTCAGGGTGCGTACAAGTGCAAGGTGCGAGTGGCAGCCATTACAGGGAGAGCATGAGGCTCCCTATGTTAAAGGCTGCAGACAGAACTACAAGCCCCATGATGCTCAGGGGCAGTGACACCACCTGACACCAGGGAGCCAGTAGGGCTGCATGATTCTGCTGGAATAGCAGGAAAGACTACTGCATGCTGGAACAGGAAGCAGTCAGTAAAGACCAGGAGCCTGAAGCTGCAGGTTAGATCCAAGGAGCAGTGCTCCAGGGATTAGGCCAGAAGTAAATCCCCAGGGCCCAGTTAGTTCCCTGAGTCACTGTAGAGAAGTAACTGTATTGTGTAGGGAACTGCCTTAAGACAGGGACTCCTTCACTGTACTCCTAGTGAGAAAGATGTTGCATGACAGTGCGTGACTGTCAGTACAGCGTGTAGCTCTGACATCATAACAGAGACTGTTTGCAAAGGGATAATCCGGCTCGGAATCCCTCCCCTGTGGAGTCAGCGTGTGCATTCATTTCTGCAGAGAGCAGTGCAGTGCTGCGTGGGATCACGTTGTGGTATTGCAGACTCATCAAGGATTCTCCTGGTTAGGACCCTAACCAGGAAGGTATTATATTAAAGTGCACCAACGGGCCCCAACACAGGGAAGCGCTGTCCCTCACACACACTCTAATCTATAGCTGGTGGACACTAAGAGGTTAAGTGCCCTGGCACCGGGGTACATCAGAGACTTAAGTGTTACAGGACTGATTCTAAGCACACATTCAGTTCTATATGTGATATGATATAAATGCTGTGTTTGCAGAGAAATGCTATGTTGGTTATGTGTTGAGAATATTTATTATGCTGATCAGTAAATGCTGTTTATCCAATCCAGTGTGGTATTGTATATGTGGGTTCTGATAAGGGAGCACTCCCACCACGTTGGGATCCCTCATCAGTGGAGGCGCTGCACCAAGTGTAAGTACACCTCAGGCTCCCAGTGGCGGAGGCTCAGGGCTCAGGTTAGCCTCACAGGTGAATGCAGTACCAGTAGTGCCATACCCCAGGGGTACACCCGCTACATATATATATATATATATATATATATATATATATATATATATATATATATATAGCAACTGTAAATATTACTGTATGTTCATTTGCATGTCTTAGACAGGTCTGCAACCCTGTCTTTCCCCATTGTCACCCAGCATACAGCGCTTCCACTGCAGCAAGGGATTCTGGGAAATGACATGCAAATGAGCACTCAGTGCCACCTTTTGTCTCAAGCTCGTATTACACAAGCCAATCCTCAAGCCAATGCATGCTGTTTTAAACACAGCTTTTAAACAGAGGCTGGGATGAGATGCAAAGCCAATAGACCTACTCACATACATGTTTCAACCTTGATGGGTATCATCAGTGTGAGGCTGGTCTTAATGGCAAAGCAGGTTTGAGACTAGACTAGGTAATCACCACTGTCATTAAGGTTATGGTGGGTAAAAAAAGTGACAAAAACCCTCCACAGTAAAGCATAAAGCAACTGTAAATATTACTGTATGTTCATTTGCATGTCTTAGACAGGTCTGCAACCCTGTCTTTCCCCATTGTCACTATATATATATATATATATATATATATATATATAAAATTAATTTAGATCAAATGAAATAGTCTGCACCACATATTATGATATATACTTCCCCCTTCTCTCCACCCCTTTCTCTCTCTCTCTCTCTCCTCCCCTTTCCTTCTCACACCCCCACACTCCCCCCTCTCCTCTTTTTCTCTATTTTCCCTTTCTCTCACTTTCTCTCACAAACAAAGTCCCTGCTCTTTCCCCTCTGCTCTCTCCCCCTCTACCCCTTTATCTCTTCTCTCCTTCCTCTCTCTCCCCCCCTTTCTCTCTCTCTCACACGCCCCTCTCTTCCCCCTTTCTCTTTCCCGCCCTCTCTTCTTCCCCTTTCTCTTTCCCGCCCTCTTTCTCTTCCCCTTTCTCTTCCCGCCCTCTCTCTCTTTCGCACCCCCTCTCTCTTTCCTGTACTCTCTCTCTCTTTCCCACCCCTCTCTCTCTCTTTCCCGTCCCCTCTCTCTTGCCCTCTTTCTCTTTCCTGCCCCCTCTCTCTCTATTTTTCCCGTCCTCGCTCTCTCTTTCCGCCTTCCCCCCTCTCTCTCTCTCTCCCTCCATCTCTCTCTCTCCCCTCTCTCTCTCCCCGCCCTCTCTCTCTCCCGCCCTCTTCTCACGTTCCTGCCCCACCCTCTCTCTCTTTCCCGCCCCCACCCTCTCTTTCCTGCCCCCACCCTCTCTCTCTTTCCCACCCCGCCCTCTCTTTCTCCTGCCTCTCTCTCTTCTTTCTCTGCCCTCTCTCTCTTTCCCGCCCCCTCTCTCATTCTCTCTCCCCCTCTCTCTCTCTCTCGCCCTCTTACTCTTTCCTGGCCCCCCTCTCTCTCTCTTTCCCGCTCTAATCTCTCTCTCTCTCCACCCCCGCCCTCTCTCTCTCCCACCCTTTCTCTCTCTTTCCTGCCCCGTTACCTCTCTCACTCTCCCGCCCCCTCTCTCTCTTTCCTGCCCCACCCTCTCTCTCACTTTTCGCCTTCCTCTTTCTCTTTCCTGCCCGCCATCTCTCTCTCTTTTCCACCCCGTCGTCTCTCTCTCTCGTTCCCACCCCTGCCCTCTCTCCTGCCCCAGTCTCTCTCCTGCCACTCTCTCTCTCCCACCTGCCCTCTCTCTCTCTCCCACCCCGCCCTCTCTCTCTCCCACCCTCTTTCTCTCTCTCTCTTCCGCCTCCTTTCTTTCTCTCTCCGACCCCTTCTCCTCCCCCCCCTCTCTCTTTCTGCCCCCTCTTTTCCAGCCCCGCCCTCATCTCCCGCCCCCGCCCTCTCTCTCTCTTTCCGCCCCCCACCCTCTCTCTTCTGCCCTCTCATCGTCCACCCCCTCTCTCTCCTGCCCCCTCTCTCTCTCCTGCCCTCTCTCTCTCCCGCCCCTCACCCTCTCTTTCTCTCCCACCCTCTCTCTCTCACACACACACACACATACACAAGTCCCTCTCCCCTTTTTCTCTCTTTCTTCCACTATCGCTTTCCCACCTGCCTCTAACCATTCTCTCTCTTCCCTCCCTGCCCCATTCTCTCTCTCCCCCTTTTATCTTCTCCCCTCCCTCCTCAATTCTCACTCCCTCCCCCATTCTTTCTCCACCCATTCTCCCCCGCATTTCTCTATCCCCATTATTGTATCATTTATTTTAACATATTCTGCTGCAGCGCAGTACAATAGAGTAAAGAGTTATGTATATTACATAAACAGAATGGCATACAGTCTCAAATAAGGACAAAACAGAAAGAGAATCCCTGCGCTTCTCCCCTTAGTATACCAATCAATGGGGAATATATATATATATATATTATATATATATATATATATATTATATATATATATATATATATATAATCAAAAATAAATAGATGATACCGTTCTGTGGCTAACGAAATGCTTTTATTGTGCGAGCTTCGAGATACACTGATCTCTTCTTCCGGCGATGTTACAATGAATGAAGCAAGTAACATCGCCGGAAGAAGAGATCAGTGTATCTCGAAAGCTCGCACAAATAAAAGCATTTCGTTAGCCACAGAACGGTATCATCTATTTATTTTTGATTATTGAAGCTCGGCTAACACGGTACTGATAACCTCTACATGTATATATATATATGTATATATATATATATATATGTATATATATGTATATATATATATATATATATATATATACTATTATATATATATATATATATATATATATATATATATTGTGATGTCCACACCACGTTGCAGTCTCTTTTATCCAGATCAAAAGCAGGGAAACGTAGTGCTGATGCACAGGAGGATTTATTTGCCAGGTACAAAGCAGGAACAGGGTTACTTATAACACAAAATAGAAACAAAAACCTAACTCCTTTTCAGAGTTCTGACTAATACAGCTTAGTCCCTAACTAACAGTGGGGAAACCTAAGGTCTTTCCACACTTTTGACTACTGTACCTGCAGCTTCCCTTTGCAGTATCTCACAGGGCTGTCTGTATGTGTGCCTTCAGATCAGCATAGCAGCAGCACGGGAAGCTGTCTGTGCTGCCTTTTTAACCTTGAAGCTCATTAATTAGGGCTCAGGTGAGAGTGAAGAGAACACACACTGGAAGGTGCTGGGTCCTATGTACCTCCCCTCAAACACCTTTTGCTTCAATATATCACATATCCCCCCCTTTGCTCAATCGTTATCGGGTGAGCACTTGAAAATAGGGAGGTGTATACTCGGACAATGCATCAGCATTTCCATGTTTGGAGCCTGGCCTGTGTTCAACTGTGAACTGGAACCCCTGGAGACTCAAAAACCAGCGAGTTACACGAGCATTCTTTTCCTTATTTTGTTGCATGTACTTTAAAGGTGCATGGTCCGTTATTAGGGTAAATTTTCTCCCTAACAAATAATATTTTAAAGTCTCTAATGCCCATTTGATGGCCAAGCCCACTTTCTCAACTACGGCATATCTCTTCTCATGGACAGTTAGCTTTCGGCTGATATATATGATGGGGTGTTCCTCTGCTCCGACTCTTTGTGACAGCTCCTATCCCTACATCGGAAGCGTCATACTGAACATGAAAGTCCCTGGTGAAGTCCGGGGTGATCAGGACGGGATGAGCACATAAGGCGTCTTTTAAGCTTTGGAAAGCTTTCTCCATCTGGTCAGACTACTTCACCATGACTGAACTCTTCCCTTTCTTTAGGTCGGACAGAGGGGTTGAGAGGGTGGCAAAGTCTGGTATAAAGCGACGGTAGTAACCGGCCAGGCCGAGGAAGGCTTTAACCTGTTTCTTAGTTACTGGTCTTGGCCACTCACTAATTGTCTTCAGCTTTGCCACCTGCGGTTTCACAAGCCCTCTACCAACCGTATACCCCAAGTACTTGGTCTCTTCTAAACCGATAGCACATTTAGCAGGGTTTGCCGTCAGACCCGCTTCCTCCAGGGAGTCTAGAACTGCCTGTACCTTTTCCAGGTGAGAGTCCCAGTCATTACTGTGAATGATCACATCATCCAGGTAGCTCGCGGCATAGTCTGTATGGGACTTCAACACCCGGTCCATCAATCTCTGAAAGGTTGCTGGAGCCCCATGTTGACCGAAAGGGTAGGACCTTATATTGGTCTAGCCCGCCTGGTGTGGAAAATGCCGTTTTTTCTTTAGCAGCCTGTGTTAGAGGTACCTGCCAATACCCCTTAGTCAGATCAAGGGTAGTTAAGTATCGGGCATCACCTACCCGGTCTATCAGTTCGTCCACCCGTGGCATAGGGTATGTATCAAATTTGGAGACTGCATTTAGTTTCCTAAAATCATTACAGAACCTGATCGAGCCACCCGGTTTCGGAACCAGCACGATAGGGCTCGACCAGTTACTGAATGATTCCTCAATTACGTCGAGGTCCAACATTTTCTGTGCCTCCTCTTTAACGGCCTGTCGCCTAGCCTCAGGTAATCTATAGGGCTTAAGATGTATGACCTTCCCAGGTTCTGTATGGATGTTATGCTCAATAACCGAGGTTCTCCCGGGTACAGGGGAGAAAACTCGGGCATTGCGCACAAGAAACTCCTTTACCTCCTGTTTCTGAGGGCCAGACAAGGTGTCAGCAATTTTCACTTCAAGAACAGAAGGTTCCCTAGATGGTACAGTCCGAACTATAGTAACCAACGCTTCCCTCTCTTTCCAGGGCTTTAAGAGATTCACATGATACAACTGTTCTGGCTTCCTCCTCTCGGGCTGTCTAACTCTATAGTTGACCTCTCCTACTCTTTCTAGGACTTCGTAGGGTCCTCGCCAGGTGGCCAAAAATTTACATTCTACTGTAGGTACCAGCACTAACACCTTATCTCCCGGTCTAAATACCCTAAGTCTGGCATTCCGGTTATAAGAGTTCTGTTGTGAACTCTGGGCTTGCTGCATGTGTTGTCACACAATCGGCAACACTGCTGCAATGCGATCCTGCATCTGGGAAATATGCTCGATTATGCTACGGTGGGGTGTTGACTCTGTTTCCCAGGTCTCTTTGAGCATATCAAGTATACCTCGTGGGTGTCTCCCATACAACAACTCAAAAGGGGAGTAACCTGTAGATGCCTGAGGAACTTCTCTTACGACAAACAATAAATACGGTAAGAGAAAATCCCAGTTTTTACCATCTCGGTCTACGGCCTTCCGTAACATATGTTTAAGAGTCTTGTTAAACTGCTCAGAAGGTTGTAAGGAGGCGGTCACTGCTGCCGCCAGGGAAAATGATGTTGCTCACGCTTCAAAATAAATTATAGGTTTATTTGTGCAAATATAACAAAAAACAGCCGCAGAGAAGAACTCTGACGCGTTTCGTCACGTGTGTGACTTTGTCGAAGAGTGTTAAACTGCTCCACTAGGCCGTCGGTTTGCGGGTGATAGACTGAGGTGTGTAAATGTTTGATATTCAACAACCTGCATAGCTATTTCGTAACCATAAAAGGGGTTTCTTGGTCTGTTAATATTTCCTTGGGGATCCCGACCCGAGTAAACAACAACATTAGTTCTTTGGCTATGCCTTTAGCGCATGTATTCCGGTGGGGAACCGCTTCCGGATATTTTGTGGCTTAGTCTACAATGACTAGAATGTGTTGATGGCCCCGTGCTGACTTTGGTAATGGGCCTACCAGATCCATTCCGATACGTTCAAAAGGAACTTCAATAATGGGCAAGGGTATTAACGGACTACGGAACGATTTTACTGGTGAGGTCATTTGACACTCTGGACATGTCTCACAATAAATTTGTATGTCTTTGTGTAGACCCGGCCAGTAAAATCACGCTTTTATTCTATCAGTGGTTTTCTTTGCCCCTAGGTGTCCTCCCAGGATATGGCTATGGGCCAGGTCCATTACCTGACTTCTAAAGGGCTTTGGCACCAGTAGCTGCTCTAACCTATCAGGGTCTTCTCTTTCTGCCCTATACACTAAGTCATTGTTGTAGACAAAGTAGGGTGGCGATGGCGTAACCTCAGGGTTAACTGGTACCCCATTTATGCTCACTACTGTGGCTTTGGCGTTTACTAGCGTCAAATCGTCTAGTTGGGCAGAGGCAAACTTTACGGGAGCAACCTGTAAATCCTGAAAATCTAGTTCTGGGGGGTCCTCAACCTCAGGTCCTTCCCCTGCCATAACCTCTAACAGAGAATATGGGTCTACTGGATCAGGAACCTCAGACCTCAAGGGAACATCCTGAACACAATCAGACTTCCTTTCCCACAGTTCCCAAAACCACGGGAAATCCTGACCCACTAGTACCTCATACATCAGATTCGGCACTACCCCGACCTGATGATGTACTGGGCCGATGGGGTTTTCTATGTACACTCGTGCAGCCGGGTAACTGCGATCATCCCCATGGATACAGGTTACCTGTAAGGAGACCCCTGGTAGAAACCCAGACTGGACAAGATGTGCAGCGACCAATGTAACTGTACTACCAGTATCAAGCATTGCACTTACAGATCGGGGGTTTTTCTCCAGTCTATTGGAAGGAGTGGGGCTAGAGTCCCTTCTTTGGGCCGTGGGATTTCCACCTCCTTTATGGGAGTCTATGAGTCCCTGTGGCCCATTAGGCCGAGGAACAGTCTTACCGAACCTCCTGATGTGCGGGGACCTGCGACAGGGAAACTCGTCAGGACTTGTATTCCGGGCCATCTCCTCAGCAGCAAAGTGGCGTTCCACTAAAGCGACCAACTGCTCTGTGCTTTGGGGGTCATTCTGGCTGACCCACTTCTGGACGGTGCGAGGAAGACCCCGCAGGAACCGGTCTATGACGACTCTTTCGACTACGGCGGCGGCTGTACATTCGTCAGGCTGGAGCCATTTCCGTGCAGCGTGGATGAGGTCGTAGAGTTGGGAGCGTGGAGCCTTTTCTGCATCGTAACGCCAGGAGTGGAACCGCTGGGCCCGAACTGCGACAGTGACACCTAGCCGTGCCGTAATCTCAGCCTTCAGGGTTTCATAGTTTTCCGCTTGCTCTGGCTCCAAGTCATAATAGGCCTTCTGCGAGTCCCCCACCAGGAAAGGAGCAATTATTCCAGCCCACTGCTCAACTGGCCACCCTTCGCGTACTGCGGTGCGCTCGAAAATTGACAGGTACGCCTCGTGTTGCTCTTCTTTTAGCGTCTGATGCAGGGACAGCGCCATCTGTTGTACTAACGCCACAGTACTTTCAGTTTGTGACTTTGTCATCTGTTGTAAGCTCTCATTATTGGCTTTTGACATCTCCTGTAAACCCCGCAATAGGATAGCAGCATTTTCTGTTTGCTTGTACTGTAGCGAGGTTAGAAATGCCTCCATTTTCCACTTTCACTGCCTTGTGGACTGCCCGCATTAAACTCCACCAATTGTGATGTCCACACCACGTTGCAGTCTCTTTAATCCAGATCAAAGGCAGGGAAACGTAGTACTGATGCACAGGAGGGTTTATTTGCCAGGTACAAAGCAGGAACAGGGTTACTTATAACACAAATTAGAAACAAAAACCTAACTCCTTTTCAGAGTTCTGACTAATACAGCTTAGGGCCTCATGCAGTAAGCCCCGATAAGGCTTTTTCGGCATTTTATAGCCGTTTTTTGCCCTCCTGATTCAGTAAGCCCCGATAAGTGGGAATTATCGGCAACTTTTCTTCCGAAAAAAATTTTTTCGCCACCCGGCTGCCGATAAGCCACTTATCGGGACTTTTTTTTCCCGCCTGAATTCAGTAAGCCCCGATCAGCTTTTTGGTGCTGATCGGCAGGCCAGATTGGAGATTTTATGGCCAATCCAGCCCGCCAACTAAAGTTGGCAACTTGCTGAAGGAGAAGCATCGGCAAGGGCGACACTTAGGAAAAATCAGCCCTTTTTCCTGCCTGTGATTGATGCCGGGGGTCTCCGGAGCTGATACCCGCACCGGAGCCCCCCGGCATGCATCCGAGGCAGGAAAAAGGCATTTAAAAGCCACTTCATTACCTTAGCGGCTAACCGCTAAGGCAATGAAGGGGTTAACCCACCGTGCCAGCGTTATTGTGGGTAGCGGGGATGGGTGAGGGGGGTATTTGGCCCTGGGTGTGAGTTTAGGACTTGCGGGGGGGATGCGGGGGCACTTAACCCCTTCACGACCGTAGCGGTTAATACCGCTACGGTCCTGAAGGGGTTAAGGCCTCCCGCTACCCACCCGCAAGCCCTAAACAACCACCGTTGGGGCTAATGCCCCCTTCACACACCCCCACTACCCACAATAATAAAAAAAAAACACCCCAGCCCCACAATAACGAATTAAATAAATAATTAAATAATTATATATATATATATATATATATATATATATATATATATATATACCCAACAACACCTATACCCCCCTAACATACAGTATAGTAATGGGCAGAATGACTATTATCCACAAATGGATAATAGTGCAGTTGTCCATTTACAATACATACACAACAATAAAGACTTTAAATACATATAGCACTCACCCATGTCCCACTGCCACGATGAAGGCCATCCTCATCTTCATCCTGCCCATGCCCCATCCGCTTCTGCAAAACAAACACAAGAATTACAACATCCAAATTAATGTCCCCTAACCCCTTAATCACCATAGCGGTTATTAACCGCTACAGTTATTAAGGGGTTAAGCCACCATCACCCACATACCCTCCCCCACAAAGCCCCCCAACCACCCTCACCCAATACCCACAGGGGAGTCCTACCAAATACCCTTGGGCCTAATACCCCCTCCCCCAGCACATACAGTACAATAATGTGCCAAATAACTATTATCCACATAGGGATAATACATTATTTGGCCATTATTAAACACATTCAATAACGTTAAAATGTAAAGAAACTTGTACTAACCTCATCAATAAGAAGTCTCCGTCGCCAGCATCATCCTTGGGGTCCGTTGCCAACATTAGAAATAGCCACAACATTTCAATATCATTAACATAACACTGAACCCCTTAATCACCTTATCGGGTACTAACCTGAAAGGTAATTAAGGGGTGAAGCCATCCTGCAATGCCTACAACAGTTATGCATAACATCCTCAGTGAAATAAAAACCAATTGCCTAACCAAATTCCCTTTAATCATTCAATCTGTAGGCTCACATGCCTCATAAAACATTGCATTTACAGTGTATACATGTAGCATAACATGTAAACTGCATGTACACGCTGCAAATCAATGTTAACAATACAATAATGCCACTCAAATCGCCATACATCACAAGAAGTATATTATTTAATACAATAAACTCACCATCAATGAATTACCACACATCAATTACATCCCTAAACAATTAAAATACCATCCATACCAATTACACAATGAACTAAAGCTATCCTAACAGAGAACAACTTCAAAACATAGTCAAAAGTACACCAACAATTACAATATAATAAAGCAAGGCTTTCCATATCCTACTGTACGGCCTGGAAGCCCAAAACTTACATCTGTCTAAAAATAAAATACATTTAGCACACATCAATGCATAGCCACAATGATTAACAATACAGAATTAGAAGCTTTAACAACACTATCATTTCTTACCCTGTATATATATCTGTACACATACATACAGACATACATACAGTGGGAAGAAATGATATGCATTGTAAAAAATGAAAACATGAAAAAGCAACACAAAAAACAGTTACATTAAGTACATTTCTTTATTTAACTTACCATTACTTGCCCCCACCGACTCCCGTTGATCAGCTTACTCACGAACCAATCCACGACACCATCCACAACACCATCCAGGAACAAATCCACGAACCAAACCAGGAACCAATCCAAGAACAAGTGCAGGAACCAATCCAGGAAGCAAGCCACGAAGAAATCCAAGAAACAATCCACGACACGATCCAGGAACAGGAACCCATAAAAGAAAAAAACATAACAAATTAAACATTAAAATAATAAAACATGACAATCAAGGGTTGTACTAGTTTTATTCTTAGTGAATCTGTATTACAATACCTTGTTCTGGGGTCTTCTTGACGTCCGGTGCCACGCCCTGGTCTTCAATCTTCAGGAGGAGGTCCGTCCTCCTCGGCATCTGCCTTCAAAATGAGACGACATAGGCTTTTATAGGCCTATGACGTCACATTTGTCGTCATATGGTTCCCACGGCCCTGATTGGGCCGTGAAAACCATGTGTTTTGGCCGATGTAAAAAAATTGATGACGTCACTTAAAGGCAATGCCAGCACAGCCAATTAGAATGGCTTTGCTGCTATTGCCTTTAAGAAAACGTCATGAAATGACACATGGCCGGACTCACATGGTACTTGAACCAATCAGAGTAGGGATGGAGTTCCCACGCTCTGATTGGCTGGCTTACCATGTGAGTCCGGCCATGTGTCATTTCATGACGTTTTCTTAAAGGCAATAGCAGCAAAGCCATTCTGATTGGCTGTGCTGGCATTGCCTTTAAGTGACGTCATCAATTTTTTTACATCGGCCAAAACACATGGTTTTCACGGCCCAATCAGGGCCGTGGGAACCATATGACGACAAATGTGACGTCATAGGCCTATAAAAGCCTATGTCGTCTCATTTTGAAGGCAGATGCCGAGGAGGACGGACCTCCTCCTGAAGATTGAAGACCAGGGCGTGGCACCGGACGTCAAGAAGACCCCGGAACAAGGTATTGTAATACAGATTCACTAAGAATAAAACTAGTACAACCCTTGATTGTCATGTTTTATTATTTTAATGTTTAATTTGTTATGTTTTTTTCTTTTATGGGTTCCTGTTCCTGGATCGTGTCGTGGATTGTTTCTTGGATTTCTTCGTGGCTTGCTTCCTGGATTGGTTCCTGCACTTGTTCTTGGATTGGTTCCTGGTTTGGTTCGTGGATTTGTTCCTGGATGGTGTTGTGGATGGTGTCGTGGATTGGTTCGTGAGTAAGCTGATCAACGGGAGTCGGTGGGGGCAAGTAATGGTAAGTTAAATAAAGAAATGTACTTAATGTAACTGTTTTTTGTGTTGCTTTTTCATGTTTTCATTTTTTACAATGCATATCATTTCTTCCCACTGTATGTATGTCTGTATGTATGTGTACAGATATATATACAGGGTAAGAAATGATAGTGTTGTTAAAGCTTCTAATTCTGTATTGTTAATCATTGTGGCTATGCATTGATGTGTGCTAAATGTATTTTATTTTTAGACAGATGTAAGTTTTGGGCTTCCAGGCCGTACAGTAGGATATGGAAAGCCTTGCTTTATTATATTGTAATTGTTGGTGTACTTTTGACTATGTTTTGAAGTTGTTCTCTGTTAGGATAGCTTTAGTTCATTGTGTAATTGGTATGGATGGTATTTTAATTGTTTAGGGATGTAATTGATGTGTGGTAATTCATTGATGGTGAGTTTATTGTATTAAATAATATACTTCTTGTGATGTATGGCGATTTGAGTGGCATTATTGTATTGTTAACATTGATTTGCAGCGTGTACATGCAGTTTACATGTTATGCTACATGTATACACTGTAAATGCAATGTTTTATGAGGCATGTGAGCCTACAGATTGAATGATTAAATGGAATTTGGTTAGGCAATTGGTTTTTATTTCACTGAGGATGTTATGCATAACTGTTGTAGGCATTGCAGGATGGCTTCACCCCTTAATTACCTTTCAGGTTAGTACCCGATAAAGTGATTAAGGGGTTCAGTGTTATGTTAATGATATTGAAATGTTGTGGCTATTTCTAATGTTGGCAACGGACCCCAAGGATGATGCTGGCGACGGAGACTTCTTATTGATGAGGTTAGTACAATTTTCTTTACATTTTAACGTTATTGAATGTGTTTAATAATGGCCAAATAATGTATTATCCCTATGTGGATAATAGTTATTTGGCACATTATTGTACTGTATGTGCTGGGGGAGGGGGTATTAGGCCCAAGGGTATTTGGTAGGACTCCCCTGTGGGTATTGGGTGAGGGTGGTTGGGGGGCTTTGTGGGGGAGGGTATGTGGGTGATGGTGGCTTAACCCCTTAATAACTGTAGCGGTTAATAACCGCTATGGTGATTAAGGGGTTAGGGGACATTAATTTGGATGTTGTAATTCTTGTGTTTGTTTTGCAGAAGCGGATGGGGCATGGGCAGGATGAAGATGAGGATGGCCTTCATCGTGGCAGTGGGACATGGGTGAGTGCTATATGTATTTAAAGTCTTTATTGTTGTGTATGTATTGTAAATGGACAACTGCACTATTATCCATTTGTGGATAATAGTCATTCTGCCCATTACTATACTGTATGTTGTGTATTGATGCTATGTTTATTGGGGGCATTTGTCCCCAATAAACATGCTACTATGCGTTAACCCCTTCATTGCCTTAGCGGCTATCCGCTATGGTAATGAAGCAGCATTAATGTATTTTAATAATATTGTGCGGAAGCAGGAGGCCCCCTGAGCTGAAGCGCATTTATTTGTGGCTCAGAGACCCCCTGCCTCCCGAGTTACAGGCCCCGGTTTGGGCCATCGGTTACAGTGTGGACGCCATGTTTATTGCGGGGACGCTATAAACATGGCGGCGACACTGCCACCCGATGACACATACCGGGGCCTGTAACTCGGGAAGCAGGGGGTCCCTGCTCCACAAAGCAATGCGGTTCAGCTCAGGGGACCCCCTGCTCACTGTACAGTATAATTAAAAAGACATTCATGCTGCTTCATTACCGTTGCACATAGCCGCCAAGGTAAGGAACGAGTCTTTATTGATGTGTGTGTGTTTTATTTATACTGTACATGTGCAGAGGGTCTCCGGAGCAGAACAGCGTTGGTTTGAGGTCCGGGGACCCCCTGCCCCCCGAGATACAGGCCCCTTTATGGGGTGCCGGTATCCCTCTGGTTTGTTTACAGGTCGCGGTCACGTGATCGGGACCTTGAAACGCCGAGGGATACCGGCACCTCATAAAGGGGCCTGTATCTCGGGGGGCAGGGGGTCCCCGGACCTCAAACCAACGCGGTTCAGCTCCGAAGACCCCCTGCACATGTACACTATGAATAAAAGTTGTTTTTAAATACTTTTTTTGGTGCCGAAGTTTGCGCTGAGAGAGCGGCTTGTCTCTCTCAGCTGCAAACATCTATCGGCACCAAAGGCTTATCGGGAGCCTTATCGGGAGCCAGGCTGTATCGCCACAGCTCATCGGCAGCTTTGCTTTCGCAGTGCTTCAGCAGGGATCGGAAGGATTCGGCCCTTACTGAATACTGCGAGGGCAAATCGCCCAAAAAAAACATTTTCGCAATTCGTGCCGAAAATTTTGTATCGGGGCTTACTGCATGAGGCCCTTAGTCCCTAACTAACAGTGGGGGAAACCTAAGGTCTTTCCCCACTTTTGACACTGTACCTGCAGCTTCCCTTTGCAGTATCTCACAGGGCTGTCTGTATGTGTGCCTTCAGATCAGCATAGCAGCAGCACGGGAAGCTGTCTGTGCTGCCTTTTAACCTTGAAGCTCATTAATTAGGGCTCAGGTGAGAGTGAAGGGAACACACCCTGGAAGGTGCTGAGTCCTATGTACCTCCCCTCAAACACCTTTTGCTTCAATATATATATATATATATATATATATATATATATATATATATATATATAATCCACAAGAGGCCAGTCAGCACACTGTAATGAAGAAAAAAAGCAGATGCTAGTCCCATAGAGAAACACACAGCATACGAACCAATCCAAGGACCAGTAAAGAGACAGCAAACTGCACGGGGTTAATCCAAAAAAACTGTATTCAAACCATAGACACACGTAAGCCAACTTTTCAGTCCCACATGGAGACCTTCCTCAGGGCCTGAGGGAGGTCTCCATGTGGGACCGAAACATTGGTTTACGTGTGTCTTTGGTTTGAATACAGTTTTTTTGGATTAACCCCGTGCAGTTTGCTGTCTCTTTACTGGTCCTTGGATTGGTTTGTATGATATATATATATATATATATATATATATATATATATATATATATATATATATATATATATGTATGTATATATATATATATATATATATATATATATATATATATATATATAGTGTAAATACCTATAAGATAAAAGGAGACTTTTGGTTTACATCCTTTGATCAAATTATGCCAAGCCTGCTAACCACGTCAAGGTAAATCTCTATAGCAGGTCCCTATGCTAAATGCATTCTAGTGTTATGTGAAATAAGCCCAGAAGGGGTTAAATATCAAAGCATACTTATATAACCTAGTGCAGTTAAAAGCTGGTAAATACCAGTACAGATACTCACATGTCTGCAAGTGAAGTGAAATAATGGGACCTTGCTGGGAGATTATATACCTGGAAGAGGAGGGGCTGGCCTCCCACAAACTGCCGAATAAGCAGTTGCAGGTGATTGGCTAAATATATTAATTACATTACAATTACACTACAAAAACATAGTAGTGTTGCCCTCTAGGAGCGTGCTGCTAAGGATTAAAATCGGGCCAACAAATAATGTAAAACAAATATATAATCACCGCGTTTCTCCATATAAGGAACATGTAGCTAGTGAAGGAATTGGCCATACAAATGTGCAAAACCGAAAGTTTGTGTGTAGGTGTGGCAGTGGGAAAGAGTATTAGTTCTGTTTTGGACATGTTAAGATTCAGATAATGGTGGGACATCTAGGAGGAGATTATGGAGAGACATTTGGTGACACGGGACAGGGAAAGAGGGAGAGAGATCAAGAAAGGAGAGATATATTTGGGCACAGCGATTATACTGAGAGCCAAAAGATTGGATTAGTTCACTGAGAAGAGTTGTAGAGTGAGAATAGCAGAAGGCCAAGTACAGAGACTTGTGAGACCCCAATAGAAAGAGGAAGTGAAGATGAGTAGACACCAGAGAGGGAAACACAAACAAAGAAAATCCAGCGCAAATACCCCTTAGGTGAATCAATTAATAGACCAAGTGAAAAAAGTGGTAAGTAGTAAAAATACAGCGCTTGGAAATATTTCCTCCAGAAATAGACTCTTTCCAAGTATTGCAAGCTACAAAGAAAAGGAGATCCAGTGCACAAATATACTCCAAAGGTATATGAAATATAAAACAGCAGAAAAAATATAGTGTAATACTGTATTAATCAAGATAATAAAAAATGCACAAATGCGCACCAGGGATTAGTGAAAGGTAATTTATTAAAAATACACAAAAACTGAGGGGATCCAACCCCACCTCAGAACAGCTGTGCAGCTGGACGGCTAAGTACTACCAAGGAGAACACCTGATGGTGACTAAACCCTAAGCTGCACAGTATACAAATACAGTAAAATTTATATAAAAAACAAACATGAAAGAAAAAAACAAACATGAAAACAACCTATCAACAGATTTGTATAGAAACCGCCATAGGGTTGGGCACTGGCAAGGGGAAATGAACACTCACACTGAGACAGTCAGCAGACTCGCGGTGGCTGCACAGGATCCGGATCTCAGCACCGCGGAGATGGATAAAACCGCTGCTGTCTCCTGCAGGCTCCGTCTCAGCTTACCAGCATACACGCGCAGGATGACCTGTCGTGACCTCTACGCGTTTCGTACCAAGTACTTCGTCAGGAGCGGTTTTATCCATCTCCGCGGTGCTGAGATCCGGATCCTGTGCAGCCACCGCGAGTCTGCTGACTGTCTCAGTGTGAGTGTCCGTTTCACCTTGCCAGTGCCCGACCCTATGGCGGTTTCTATACAAATCTGTTGATAGGTTGTTTTCATGTTTGTTTTTTTCTTTCACGTTTGTTTTTTATATAAATTTTACTGTATTTGTATACTGTGCAGCTTAGGGTTTAGTCACCATCAGGTGTTCTCCTTGGTAGTACTTAGCCGTCCTGCTGCTCAGCTGTTCTGAGGTGGGGTTGGATCCCCTCAGTTTTTGTGTATTTTTAATAAATTACCTTTCACTAATCCCTGGTGCGCATTTGTGCATTTTTTATTATCTTGTATTTCAGGGTGCCTTCCCCCCTTTCTAAGGGGGGTTCACCTAGATTTGAGAGTTTCTGGGGAGACGCTTTATGTACAGTACATGCTGCAAAGGGATCATCCACACCATCACACAGCACGAGCGCTGACTATCCTGTTTTTTCTACTGTATTAATCACTTCAGAAATATAGACCAGGTGATAAGTATCTCCCTCACGTCTGCCGTGAGGAAGTCATGCAGTGTGGTTGTTTGAATAACCAACTCATAAAAGATTCTTGGCACCCTCAGCAGACATCCAAAATGGGTATAGGGAAAGAGGAATTCCAGACATATAACGAAAAAAGCAAATAGAGTGCCAAATTGCTTTATAAATTAAATGGTTAAAAAGTAACACACACAATATTGTTTCTACTGTTTTATATTTGATATACCCTTGGAGTATATTTCCGCTCTGGATCTCGTTTTCACCAGAGAAGGAAACACTGAAAGAGAGGTTGGATAGGTAGGACATGAACCATGAGATGGCTATGCCATGGAGGCCAAGGGAGTGAGAGTGTGCAGGAAAGGGGGGTGATCAACAGTGTCAAAGGCAGCAGAGAGATCCAGGAGAATTAGTAAGGAAAAGTGACCCTTAAACTTAGTTGTAAGTATGTAATTGGTCACGTTTGTTAGTGCTGTCTTTGTGGGGTGTAGAGCACAAAATCCAGTTGGAAAAGAATCAAGCAGGGAGTTGGTGGAGAGAAAGCAAGTCAATCTGTTGTATACAAGCAGCTAAAGTAGCTTGGAAGAAATGGATAAAAGAGAGATAGGGCAGTTGTTAGAGAGTGAGGTTGGGGCAAGAGAGGATTTCTTTAGTGAGAAGCAGATTAAGTTCATGACTGCAGAATGAGGGAGATGAGTAGAAAATGGGAAAAGAGGGTTTAGTGGTGAATGTAGGTGATTTGTGTGGAGCCTGACATGGAGATGTCATGAATAGAAAGAGAGTACGGAGCACAAGCAAACCGAATATCCAATACCAAAAATAGCACGGGAACCCGGATTATGAAAACATATACCTGTATAAAGTTCTTTATTGAGACATAAACAAAATAGTAGTGATCCAAGTAAAACCTCCCACGCATTTCGTATCTGAGTGGCACTTTAGCAAGGAGAAGAGATTTCATGTCTGATGGACTCAATCTTATCTGTGAAGTAAGTGGCAAGGTCTTCGGCCATGAGGGCAGAAGGGGGTGCAGGTGCAGTTGGGCAGAGAAGCGAGTTAAGGGTGGCAAATAGGCATTGAGGGTTAGAGGACAGAGAGGTTGTAAAGATGTTGAAAATTGGAGGGGGTCTAGAACATAGTTTGTTATAGGAGTTAGAGACAGAGTAGAAGCGGGAGAAAACCAGGTCAAGGGAGTATCCGTGGCAGTGAGTAGGAGGTGGTCCACTGGGAGAGACCATCGGATGAGGTTAAAGAGATAAGATGGGCAGCTGAAGTGGTATTGGGATTGTCAATATGTATGTTAAAGTCTCCCAGGATGACAGTCGGTATGTCAGTAGTGAGGAAGCCAGACAGCATGGACTTTGAAGGATGAGAGGGAGAGGAAGGGGATGGGGGATATGACATGAAATGTGCAGCGTGGGGAAAGTAATATTCCTACTCCTCCACCCTATCTATTCCAGCACAGGAAAAGGGAAGGGGTTGAAAGGTGAAAGGTGGATGAGGTGGGGTTGTTGGCAGTGCCTGGTGAGAATGAGACTTTGGGGTAGGGTGTGGGACGTGAAAGGATTGGTATGTGGATATGGCCAGGATTAGGGGGCATGACAACCACAGAGTAGGGCATATTTTTACGCCACATTTCTAAGAGAGAAGATAGTTACATAGTAGTTACATAGTTACATAGTAGATGAGGTTGAAAAAAGACATACGTCCATCAAGTTCAACCTATGCTAAATTTAGACAACAGATACTTTATTCTATATCTATACTTACTTACTGCACCGACACACTTTATTCGAGCAAATACCCAGTATGTACCTGGCAGATACCTGGAATGCGCCGCTCCTCACCTCTGACAAGCCCCGTTGCGTTTGCCTTCCCAGCCTGGGTTCATGCCTGGCTGACGGGCGGCTGATCTGTTAAATGATAATGATTAGGATTTAATAGGCTGCAATGCTTCGCGTGTCAACCAGATGGCATAAATTCATGAATTGTAATGCAGTATATATATATATACTGTGCAGTATTGCAGCCAGCGGGAATAAAATGCTTCAATCCCTACTTGGAAAATACCTCAATGCACTCGGGCAGAAAACAGTCACAAACCTCAATACACCCGGGTATACCCGAATTCGTGGGACTAGCCGAGCTTGAATAAAGTGTGTCGCCAGTGTATTGATCCAGAGGAAGGCAAACAAAAAACCCCATTAAGGGGAAAAATTAATTCCTTCCTGACTCCAAGAATTGGCAATCGGATTAATCCCTGGATCAACATCCTTCCCATGTATACTTATTTGGTATATCCCTGTATACTTTTCCCATCTAAAAAGATGTCCAACCTTTTTTTGAACAAATCTATTGTATCTGCCATCACAGTCTCCATGGGTAATGAATTCCACATTTTAACTGCCCTTACTGTAAAGAACCCTTTCCTTTGTTGCTGGTGAAATTTCCTTTCCTCCAACCTTAAGGGATGGCCCCGAGTCCTTTGTACTGCCCGTGGGATGAATAGTTCTTTTGAAAGCTCCTTGTATTGTCCCTGAATATATTTGTATATAGTTATCATATCCCCTCTTAGACGCCTCTTTTCTAATGTAAATAAATCTAATTTAGCTAGCCTCTCCTCATAAGTTAGAATGTCCATCCCCTTTATTAATTTGGTGGCTCTTCTCTGTACTCTCTCTAGTTCCATAATGTATTTTCTTACGATTGGTGCCCAAAATTGTACTCCATATTCAAGGTGTGGTCTTACTAATGCTTTGTAAAGGGCATAATTATGTTTACTTCCCTTCCATCCATTGCCCGTTTGATGCAAGATAAGATCTTGTTTGACTTTGCAGCTACTGCATGACATTGGGCACTATTGCTAAGCTTGCTGTCTACAAGCACTCCTAAATCCTTCTCCATCAAGGATTCCCCCAATATATCTCCATTTAATTTGTAAGTCGCCTTTTTATTCTTGCATCCCAAATGCATAACCTTACATTTATCTGTATTAAACCTCATTTGCCATTTACCTGCCCACGTTTCCAATCTCTCCAAGTCCTTCTGAAGAGAAATTACATCCTGCTCTGATTCTATTACCTTACACAATTTAGTATCATCAGCAAAGATGGAGACTTTGCTCTCGATCCCAACCTCAAGGTCATTAATAAACAAGTTAAAAAGCAGGGGTCCCAGTACCGATCCTTGAGGTACTCCACTCACGACTTTAGCCCAACCTGAAAAAGTTCCATTTATGACAACCCTCTGTTGTCTGTCCTTTAACCAGTTTTCAATCCAGGTGCATATATTATTACTGAGTCCAATTTTCTTTATTTTGTACACCAACCTCTTGTGTGAAACCGTATCAAAAGCCTTTGCAAAATCTAAGTAGACCACATCAACTGCATTACCCTGGTCTAAATTCCTACTTACCTCCTCAAAGAAACAAATAAGGTTAGTTTGGCATCTATCCTTCATAAATTCTTGCTGACTATTACTAATAATTTTGTTTTCCATTAGGTATTCCTGAATATTATCCCGTATTAAACCTTCAAATAGTTTCCCTACTATTGAAGTCAGGCTTAGAGGTCTGTAATTCCCTGGGTGTGATCTAGCTCCCTTTTTAAATATAGGCACCACATCTGCTTTACGCCAATCTTGTGGTACTGAGCCTGTGGAAATGGAGTCCTTGAATATTAAATATAATGGTTTTGCTATTATTGAGCTTAACTCCTTGAGAACTCTTGGATGTATGCCATCGGGGCCAGGTGCCTTATTTACTTTAATTTTTTCAAGTCGCTTATGAACTTCGTCCTCAGTTAACCAATTGGTCATTAATATGGAGGTTGTGGCTTCCTCCTGTGGCGCTACTATTGAACTTGATTCTTCCCTGGTAAAAACAGAGGCAAAGAATTTTGTTTAATACCTCTGCTTTTTCCTTATCTCCAATAATCTGCCTACCCATCTCACACTGAAAGGGTCCTATATTTTCTTTTCTCATTTTTTTGTTATTAAGGTACTTAAAGAACTTTTTAGGGTTGACCTTACTTTCTATTGCAATCCTTTTTTCATTATCCATTTTTGCTAATTTAATTGTCTTTTTGCAATTTTTGTTACATTCCTTATAATTCTGATACAATGTCTCTGTCCCTTCTGATTTAAAGAATCTAAACGCCTTCCTCTTCTTGTCCATTTCCTCCCCTACCTGTTTATTTAGCCACATTGGTTTTGACTTATTTCTTTTATACTTATTACCCAAGGGTATACACTGATAAGTGTGCTTTTCTAACAATGTTTTAAAGACTGCCCATTTATCTTCTACATTTTTCCCTGCAAAAACATCATCCCATTGTATTAGTACTAGATTAGACCTCAGTTTATTAAAATCTGCCTTTCTAAAGTTTAAAGTCTTTGTTGAACCCAAGTAATCTGTTTTTTGATAATTTATTTCAAATGAGACCATGTTATGATCACTGTTACCCAAATGTTCCAGGACTTGAATATTTGTTATTACTTCTACATTGTTTGATATGACCAAATCCAGAACTGCCCCTCTCCTGGTTGATTCCTCAATAATTTGGGTCATATAATTATTTTTAAGCATCCCCCAAAACCTGTTTCCTTTTGTTGTAACACTAATCTCATTGCCCCAGTCTATGTCTGGATAATTAAAATCCCCCATTATGCAAACATGACCCAGTTTTGATGCCTTCTCCATTTGCAAATGTATTTTAGCTTCCTCAATCTCACAGATATTTGGTGGTTTATAGCATATTCCCACAAATATTTTCTTTATACTTTTACCTCCACTGCTAATTTCTATCCACAAGGTCTCTACATTTTCATCATTCCCTTCATAGACATCATCCCTTATAATAGGTTTTAGATCTGGTTTAACATATAGACATACTCCACCTCCCCTTCTATTTGTTCGATCCTTCCCGAAAAAGAGAATACCCCTTTAAATTAACTGTCCAGTCATGAGTTTCATCTCACCATGTTTCAGTAATGCCTATGATATCATACTGCTCCCTCTGTGCTCTGTGATGACTCTGTGCTCATTTGCATGTAATCCCAGAATCGCTAGCTACAGTAGAAGTATTGTATGATAAGAGATAATGGTGAAAAGCAGGGTTGCAGACCTGTCTGTGACATGTGCATGTGCTCACAAAGTGTTGGGTCTGAGGAAGGGACACATTAGGTCTGAAACGTTATCTGTACTAAAGCTCTGATGCTGTGAACACCTTATTGAAGTTTTTCAAAACTCAAATCAAGTCTCCTGTGTGCTCCTCCTTTCCTTCATTTTTGTGCCATTATCAGGTCCAGCCTTGAGACACCGGGGCCATTGGGAGGTAAGTACCAGAAGCAGAATTATACCTGCATGTCTTAATTAACAGTGGTGTGCCATTTATTTCTATGTGTGCTCACAAAGGATATTTTTATTTGCTGTAAACTGTACGGCGGAGGTTTTTTTGTCACTTTTTACCCACCATAACTTATATAATGTGTACACTGAATATGAGAATAATTTAGCTGTAATTAGGTGAAAGTACTCTCTATGAAGAGGCTAGTAAGATTTTAAGACTCTGGATGTGCAACTGCTTCCACTTGCCCCGTAGAGCAGACACCCATGGATCCAGCAGATGAAATAAACAAAATCTGTTAGCAGTCGCAGGGATTACTGTTCTAAAAGTTGTTTTAGTAAACTGAAGAAAATATTGTGTTTCATTTTGTATTGTATTCCATGCGTTCTCTCATACAAATGTGGGGTAAAAATATTTTTCAGGCATGTTTTCCCACACCTGTCTCATAATGTATACAGTATGTGTTAGACTATTTATTTTTATCCACTGGTGAGAATGAATGAACCATTAAGTACAATGATTTCAATGATAAAAGACTTTAAGGCCCAGTTAAATATGTGGATGGAGCTTGCTGGACAAGGTACCCTTTTATATGGTAGATAATTATTCCCTGATAAGTTTGAGAACAAATGTACAGTGTTCTGTATAATGTTTCCACATTTTTTTACACATAAATCCTCAATGGTACATGACAAATAAAAGATCTACATAATTTATTTCCTGGTTTCCTTGATCCAAGGTTAAGAGTTTTTCCATCCTTACTTATAATTAATAGGATGATAGGTGTTGACAAAAATCAGCAGTTGGAGCATGGTAAAAGGTATGTTGTTCTTTTAAATCAATTTTAATTTACTTCATTAAATGAAAAACAGGTTTATCACTATTATAATGATAAATCAATAAACTCACAATACTGAAATAACCCCTGTGCCTAATTGCTAGCTATTTTGATGCACAGTCATGAATCCTTTGTGCTGTTTGTTTCAGAGCTGGCTGTAATGTTACTGATTCTCTAGAATCTGAAGTGAAGTTCCATTTTGGATGACACATTGGATAAAGCAGTATATATATATATATATATATCTGTATGTATGTGTTCATAAGAAAGTGATGCAGTTACATGGGATATTGTGTTCCTAATGCAATCAATGCAATTATGTTCTAGTCACTTTAATGTTTCAGTTGGTGCAAAATAACATTTATTTATGTTGTACTGTAATGTACCATGGAGACAAGTCTTTAATGTGCATTGATTTCGGACACCCAGTGCTTATTGATAGCAAAAGCATCAAAAAATAGCATCAGATTGTATGAATGTATGTACTTTTAAATGCATAAAAAATAGTGATGTGTTGAGACACAAAGGGGACTATGCACTAAACTTCAATAAAATCAGTGCATTGCCGAATGACTTTGTATTGATTTATCGCACTATTTATACGTTTTTTAAAGTTCAATTAAAAAAAGCCGTTTCGAACAACTTGTTTTTTTTCTGAGTGAATTCTACGGCCAATAGACCAAGTACTGTAGCCCTCCACAGGATCTACAGGAATCCAGTACCCGGCTTACCTCAAATTCCTCCTGGTCATCTATCAAGAATTGCCAAGGAGGAAGGAAAATAGTAGAAGAGAAGGTTTTCTGGATGAAAGGTTGGAGGAGGGAGACATGGTACACTGGAGATATCCTTAAGCTAGCCGGAAGTTCTAATTTTAACGCCACCGGGTTGACCTGTTTCAGGATTTTGTAAGGTCCAATGAACTTGGGCCAGAGTTTGGAGAAAGGCAGTTTCAGCCAGAATTTTTTTGTAGCCAGCCAAACCTGATCTCCCACTTGAAACTGGGGAGGTTGTTGTCGGTGTTTATCCGCCTGGGTATTTAGCTGGAGGGTGGCTTTGACCAGATTGGCCTGGTTCATCTTCCATAGTAATTGGAGTTCTTAGATCTTATCATCCACTGCAGGAGCTCCGGAGAGAGGACTGGAAGGAGGAAGGGCAGCAGTGTGGTACCCTCACGCACAAAAGAACAGAGATTCCAGTGTGGAGTCGTGTTTCATAGAATTGCGGGAAAACAGCTCACAGGAGCAGATCAACCCAGTCGCCCTGTAGTTCAGATACAAAACATCACAGGAATTGGACTGGAGATGGTAAGAAGAAGAAAAATGAAGGGAGATGCCCATTCTTTGACAGAAGGCCTTCCAAAATCTTGAGACAAATTGGGATCCGCGGTCTGAGACTATATCAGTCGGACTCCATGAAGGCAAAATATCTCCATAATAAAAATCTCAGATAGTTCTGAAGCTGTGGGTAGCTTCCTGAGAGGAACAAAATGGGCTTGACGTGTACAGCTATCAACTACTACCAGTATGGTAGTCATACCCCTGGAGTTAGGCAGTTCCACAATAAAATCCATGGATAAGTGGGTCCACAGATGGGTGGGAACTGGTAAGGGCTGGAGCAACCCACAAGGTAATGTCTTCTGCACCTTAGTCTGGGTGCATATAACGCAGGCTGCCAAAAACACCTTCACATCATTGCGGATCTCTGGCCACCAAAAGATTTGTTCGAGGAAATCACGTTTTTCTAACCCCCAGGTGATCAGCCGCCTTGGAGTTATAACCCCATTGCAACACCTAACGAAATTGGGGGGAACAAATAGTTTAAACGAACGTGTGGCATTGACCTAGAATCCTCTGCCTGAGCCAGCAAAATCTGTTGTAGAAGTGATGGTGATACAGCAGAGATGATCTGTGAAGATGGAATGATGGGCCCCTGCTCTACTGCCTCTGAACCGTCAGGAGATAATTTCCTGGATAGAGCATCTGCTTTGACGTTCTTGGATACTGGACGATAAGAGATCACAAAGTTGAACCAAGTGAAGAAGAGAGCCCACCTCGCCTTACGCATCCCGAGTCTCTTTGCTCCTTCAATGTATTCGAGGTTCTTGTGATCTGTAAGGATTGTGATCTGAGAAGTTGTCCCCTCAAGCAAATGTCTCCATTCTTCTTGGGCCAATTTCATGGCCAGAAGTTCCCGATTTCCAACATCATAATTCCTTTCTGCTGCAGAATTTGTTTTAGAAAAGAAGGCACGGGGTGGAGTTTCCTATGAAAATCCTTCCTTTGAGAAAGAACGGCTCCTGCTGCCAGACCAGATGCGTCCACTTCAAGCACAAAGGGTTTCGTAGGATCTGGATGGATTAGCACAGGTGCGGAAGAAAAGGCGGACTTTAGCTTCTCAAAAGCCAGTAGAGTGTTACATTTTATGCTCTTCGAGGATCGTAGCCTTGCATAAGCGGTCAGGAATGAGGGGTAGAGGTAGAGATTTTTTACAGTGATTTTATTTAAGCCTCTAAAATCAATTCATGGCCTGAGAGAACCGTATTTTTGGAAACAAAGAAGAAACCCATACCAGCGGGGGAACTTGATTTGCGAATAAACCCTCGCTGAAGGTTCTCTGAAATTTATTCCCGCATTGCCTAGGTTTCTGGTTCGGAAAGGGTGTAAGTGCAGCCTCGAGGAGGGATGGTCCCTTAAAGCAGGTCGATGGCACAATCATAAGTTCTGAGTGGCGGTAACTCCTCTGTCTGTTTTTTGTTGAATACATCGGCAAAGTCTTGGTAAAAAAATGGAAGGCATGATGAGGAAGTCTCAGTAGATAGCCGAACCTCAGATATGGTGCAAGACACCGGAAGACAAGATCCATTACAATGTTGTCCCCAGGCTGTCACTTGATTGGTCACCCAATCAATCTTAGTGTTGTGGTGCCACAACTAGGGAAGTCCTAGGACCACTGGAGTTGAGGGAGAGTGACTAACATGGAATTAAAGTGTCTCTTTGTTAAGTGCCCCAACCGAAACCAGCAAAAGATTAGTTTCGAGGGTATGGTCCCAGGTATCAGAGGCCTTCCATCAATGGCCACTACCGCTAACAGGATCTCCCTAGTATGGCGAGGAATTGAGTGGAGTTCTGCAAATGCGTGGTCAATGAAATTCCCTGCGGCTCCGGAATCCACAAAAGCCTGAGTGAAGATGGAGACTGGTCTCCAGGAGAGTTAAGCCGACAGGAGGAACCGTGAAGGTTGTGATGAAGAAGGAATAGAAAAAATGCCCAGAGAATATTCCTCTATCTTCACTGGGTACTGGGGTTTCCCAATTTTAGGACAATTTCAGGCAAGATGACCTTTGAGTCCACAATACAGACGCAGCCCCCTGACACATCTCCTAAATCACCTAATTGCATCGGTTTCTCATCTGCAATTAGTGCCATAAGAGGAGTATTGAACTGGGGAGCAAGCCCAATTATTGGGGGTTTTGAGGAACGGTCTCACTCGGTCTGCCATTCTCGCATCCGGAGATCCATTTTGATACAAAGAGCAATCAATTCCTCCAGATCTTTAGGGGTGTCTCGGCAAGTCAGTTCATCCTTTAAACACTCAGAAAGCCCCTGCCAAAATGCTGCCACCAGAGCTTCATTGTTCAAGCCTTCTCCGCAGCAAGTGTTCGGAACTCAATGGCATATTGGCCCACAGTACGGGTTCCTTGTCGGATTCGAAGGAGCGAATCAGAAGTAGAGGACCAGCGAACGGGAGCATCAAAAACGCTTTTGAATGCCTGATGAAATGCAATGGTATCATTAACTAGTGGGGATGCCTTCTCCCACAGAGGGGATGCCCAGGGCAAAGCCTTGTCCGTTAGTAGGGAAATTACGTAGGCTACCCGGGATCGATGGGTTCAGAACATGGAGGGCTGGAGTTCGAACTGAATCGAACACTGGTTCAAAACCCTCTACAAGTCATAGGGTCTCCTACATAATGTGGAGACGTCGGGATCCGTGGTTCCCTGGGTGTAGGGGATGAGGGGGCTGGCACAGGAGATGCTACCAGTAATGGCGGTGCGGGGGTAGAACCCACCTGGAGTGTGTCTAGTCAGGTGATAATGTCCTGAAATCAGCTTGATATGAGAGCCACCTGTTGGTTTTGCTGGGCGGGTTCCATGTTGGGCCGAGCAAAATGTGACGGTGCTCGTCTCGAATCAGAAGCAGACCCACAGGTCTGAGGTAGGGATGCAGAATAACCGGACAGAGCCCAGGGACAGAGTCCTGTTAGAGTATCTGTAGTCAGTAAGCAGGCAGAGGTCTGTGCTGGTGTAGAATCCAGGCAACAGGCAAAAGGTCAGGGCAGGCAGAAAGCAGCAAGGTCTGGGTCACGGAACAAAGGAATCCAAACAGTAAAAGGGAAAGGAGCTGCAAAACTTAGAACCTTGCTCAGCGACTCTCATTAGGAACTGCAGCTGTCATGTTCTAGCCTGCAGTACCCATGCTTATCCTCTGGGACTGCTGCTACTCTGTTAGCTGTCAAGGAACATTCCAGACCCTGAAACCTGACACCTCTGCACCTGTGCTCTACTCTCAGCCTGCCTATATATACATCCCCTTCCTATCTGTCAGTGCCTGTTTATATTGGTTCCTCAACTCCTGCTAGGTTCCTGTGTTTACTGTTGTTGCTATTGCTATTGTCCTGTTGCAGTTTGTCCTGTCCATTGTCAAGCTCTGCTTGTGACCTCGACCAAGCTATCTGCCGCCTGCCTCCGACCTCTGCTTGTGACCTTGATCACGCTATTTGCCGCCTGCCCCCTACCTCTGCTTGTGACCAAGACCATGCTCCATGCTGTTCCTGCCACTGGGATCCACTCCAGCCATAGATCAACCCTTGACAGCAGCTTTATATAGCAGGCTGCCAGTAAACAAAATGGCCGAACTGAGCAAAAAGGGCAGGAAACCTGGAAAGCCCGAACTGCAGCAAAACCCAGCACGTATCGGGCAGAATCCTTACAGTTATCCAATAGGATTTTTTCTTTAATAAATATGGTCCATTTTTTTTCCCACTTTGGCCACAGTTGTACAGCTACAAGGCTTTACTTAACTCCCATAATGTATAAGGTATCATGTGCATTCCAAAAGTCTGCAAGAGGAGATTGACTAAAAAAAGGTCTCTATCAGTTACTTCGACTCCTCGGCAGATTGGGAGCTTGATGAACAATTATGTGAAGGCTCCACAGATAGTAATCCAGGTATATTTTAGACATGACGAGTGGAATATACGGTTGAGTCAATGAAGAAGATACAGTACAGCATCTATGTACAGAATGCATTAGTCAAACTAGGAAATATTAATATAAGGAGTCTGAGATTTAGGGCACCCGTAAAAAGCAGAAATTAATTTAAGCGTACTGAAGTACAATGTATAGCCAGCAGAATGGTTTGAGTGGTCAAATAGAGGATGATGGGATTATAGCAGCAGCTACTTGAATACATTTCAGGGGAGAGAGTTGGTATACATGATAGCAGTTAGGTTACCATGGTCAAGGCATGCTAGGCAGAGGGCTTGCATTTGTGTTTTAGCTGTGGGTTATGGCTATTAACCTATATATATAATGTGTATCAAATGTGCACACAGTCAAAAAAGAGTTCGGAGAGTTTTCAAGGTCTACGAAAGGAATTGTATTTTGCACGTCTGATTTTTTTTAATCCCCAAAAAATTGAAAAAGAGAATTTAGTAATCACACATTGCTGTTTTCACAGTCTATGATAGCCAAGCTCCTGCAGGTTTCCAGACAACAAATTGCAAAGTCCCATGCTTTCCCTGGGAGGGGACATTTGTGATACTGTTCTGCCTGGATACAGCACCCTACAGTAGCACTACCTATAGCTGCTACCTAGTGCAGCTACCTGGTGCATGATGGTGCAGTGTATACATATTAGGTGAAACAGAAGGCCTGAGAACTCCGCGATGGTATAGGGAGGCATCAGGACAGGCTCTCAGTGATAGTTCTTCGGTCAGCACAGTGCCTCCAGCCAGTGAGGATCGTGGTGCAGTCAGAATGGTCCTCACTAGCAACTCAAGTAGAGTTCCATTCAAGTAGCTACAACAGATGTATTCAACTGGATCTTTATTTGTAGTATCATACAGATATGGCAGGCTCATTCCCTGAAGTAGTACCCCCAGGGCTTGAGGCCCTGCAGGTCCCTTCTCAACTCCTTTACCCCCTGATGGGATAAAGGGTAAGTGCTTCCACTCCACAGGGGGAGGGAAGAGAGAGCTCCTGACTTCTGAGAGAGTGTCAGCTTTTTTTACCCCATGGAAGGGGCTTGTAACCCTGCCCCATAACAGGGCAGGTACGATACCGACAGGCATCACATCATGGCATGTAACCCAGCCAGTATCCTCCCCAGGGATGACACTCTCTGGTTGTTTTTAAGCCCTCCCCTGGATACAGCAAGAGTGTATCCAGGATGCAACAAGCTTGGCCTCCATGAGAGAGATTATCCCCCACATTGCCTGTGTCTAACAGGACTTATACTGTTAGGGCCAAAGAAAAGATGATAGCCAGGGGACTATGCTACATATATTTAGCTGGGTCCCCGCTCACCTCCGTAGCGGGTGGGGGGAAGGCTGCAGTTATCTGGAGTGCCGGAGCTCTGCAGCGGGATGCCGATACAGGGTGTCGCCATCTTAGATGATCGCGCATGCGTGATAGGAGCCGGCGCATGCGCAGAGAGCCCACAAGTAGCGGCGGCCATTTTGGATGTCAGCACGCATGCGTGAGACTTGGCGCATGCACGGAGGGTTACTATTTGTGGTGGCCATCTTGGAAGAGGCTCCGCAGGGGACTACATATCCCAACAGCCCCAGGGGCTGCACCACCACATGGACAGGCTTAGCCAATAGGGCTCCTGGATCCATGCAAGGCAGGAGAGTACAGTTTGGCACGAAGCAGGACCACGCCAGTTGGAGCAGGGATTGCAAGGGGTAAGGATGTGTTCAGGGTGCCAGTGGCCCCTGAACTCGGCCAGAGACTTCCCCCCCATAGATCCCAGCTAAGCCCGACTCACCTTAGCTTGTGGCTGCTATAGGGACTACCCATAGATAGGGACACTTCCCCAATAGCCATCCAGAGTGTTAGTGCACCGGTGAAGGACGCCACGAGATATGTGCGGCCTGCAGTCTGAGACCAGACCCAGGCACATATTATCAGAGACATTTAACAGGGACACCCCCAACCAGAGCTCCCTCAGAGGTGGACAGGGCGCATCAGGAGCAGCGGCTTCATAGAGACATCCGTCGTGGGATCAGACGAATCCTTTATTGTTCAGCGGTACCTGGGTACAGGAGTGCCCAGAGAGGTATCTACAAGTGCACCAACGGCCACACACACACAGAGCAAAAGGCTCTTTAATGAGTTGAGCCACTACCAGTATCATGGTGAGAGGGAAGATAAGGTATTGCACTATAACTGCTGAAAGCCTGTCCTGTTCACAAGATGATTGTATATGCAAATGCTGAAGAAGTTATCTACTGGTCTAATAAATATTCAAAATTTCCTGGCGCTCTCTTTTATTCATCACTCCTTTTATATAAACTGGCACGGATCTACTACATCAACCCTTAGATGCACAGGTAAACCGCTGAGCACCAACACACCTTTTGAGCAGGTACAAACCCTGTCAAAGCTACTAATGCTGTTCTATTAACTCCCTTTTTACTGTACACTCTATCCTCAACCTGGGGGGGATAGGGTGTTACATATACATACATACTGTACATACATTCATACTGTACATACATACATACATACTGTACATACATACATACATACAGTACATACATAATGTTTGACTGCTTGGGCATGCTTGTGCTACCCAGTATTTTAAAGTCATATTTTCAAAGACTACGCTTACATGAGCTGTCTTTTAATTCCCAACTCTTAAAACGTAAGATAAGGAATGTAATAGCCAGTAGTCTTTTTGCAACTAGGTTAGTAAATTAATGGGTCCGTGGGTTACTGCATAATTTCTAATAATTGGACAACAAAACGTTACCCTATTTACTGTAGTTTAGCACATCTGTCAATAGTAGGGAATTTATCATCTACATGGGTCTAATTGTTCTTTCGCTTGACCTTGCTCTTGGAGGTATGCTCATAATACAGTAACAGCTGAACACACTAACCACTAACTGTGACACTTGTAGGACAAATCGAAAAAAAAAATGTTATAGAGAATTGGCACCATACTACAAGTATGTTAACACTTGCAAGAAGCAGAGGTTAATTGAAGCCATGTACCCTGTCAAAAATTCAGCTAAAGAGTAATGAGTAATGATATCAACTAAGAGAGCAGGTATAAGTATGCTTAGAGATGAAGATGTACAAATGAACAAAGGAATAATCAGCAACTGCATCAAGGTAATTTATTTCCCTTTCAATGGGCTGAGCCTGAGGCAATCTTAATAGCATGGAAACAAGCTACTACAAGGCAATGACAGAGTGAGTTTAAAGGTGCAGTGCTGTTTACTAGGCCCCCCCAAATACTTTTTTCCTTATAAGTTGCATTTCATTTCTTATATTTGTAACCCTTCTTATTTTGCCTCAGACTAACACCTACTGCTGAAGTTGGAGCCTGAGTCCTCCTTGTTCTAGGTGATGTGCCAGACGTGGCATTAGCTCAGACAACAGGAGGCAGACAACAGTAATGTTTATAATATAGCTGCAATTTTAAGTCATTATCGAATTAATACTCTGGTACCTTGTGATCCATAACTGAGGATAACTACATAGATTACATAAAACATCAACATAACCTGCCTCCTAAATACTCATGGGTGTATGTAAGTGTCTGGTGTATGTGAGTGTCTGGTGTATGTAAGTGTCTGGTGCTGCTGCCACGCAATCCTGGGTATCAAGGCCTATATGATGGTGGTGACACACAGTTGGAGCTTGTTAATATTGATAAATGTTGCAGGCCTATACTTTGCAAAGCGCTTTGGTACCACTTTAGATGAACGCCATTGAGAGTCCCCTCTGACGGTGCTTGTTCCTCCGTGCTGCTCCCACTCAGGTAATCTGCTGGGCCTCCTTACAAGCTTAATTGATCTCCTTGCAGTCAGCCACAACTCTCTCCAGCGGGACGCATACTAGCCCCGGGTCAATTACAATCAGTCCTGAGATCTCTCAGGCTCAAGCAGATCCCCCCTCATGTGATATGACAGCCCCTTTTAAAGGCTCCTCTCTTTAGTCCCACCTATTCCACAGCGTTTGCTATTGAATTATTCTAAGTCCATCATGAGTCACATGTCCATTGCACACTGTAGAGGAACCTGACAGGGGGTAGTGTGAGTTTATTGCAGACACCATACAGAGGGTTACATTCTCCCCCTGCTAAAAAAAAGTTGATGTCCCCATCAATCAAGTTAGAAACCTCTTTATCATAACACACTAAACTAACAAAAGCCTCCTCTAGGTACATATTGTAATATCTTAGGTACTATGAAACCAATACACATACAGTTTTCACATATGGCAGCATTAGCGCACCACATTGTTCCATACCTTCCAGGCTCACCTAGGTCTAATGCAGGAGAGCGCAAACTTTTCCAGCTGCGCCTCCCTGTCTTCCTTGCCTCGGTGATGGCACCCCCCTACCTACCTTAAAGCTGCGTCAAATTACGCTCGTGGTCACGTGATGTCATGTCACATGGCCTCGTGGCGTCATTTGATGCCGCGTTGCCATTGCGACGTGTCACAGAGTGCCTCAATCCCCGTAAGTATAGCGTTGCAGGGGCCTCACACGATCCCCCGGCATTAAATGAAATGCTGTGGGGAAGAGCGCGGACCCCTGCAACTGCCCATGCCCCCCAGCAAAATCTCCCGCGCGCCCCCCAGTTTGCGCACCGCTGGTCTAGTGTCATGGGGATCACTTACTTAGCCACACTAACCATGGGGATTTCTGTTGACACTCCAGGAGAGTCGTAGGTCAATCTCATGGGTCACCTAATCTCCTTTCTTGGATGTAGCAAGTGCACCTATGGTACCCCCTGCTGTTTAGGGGCATACAGGATTTAGTTGGCTCTACACCTGGCTCATCCTCAGGTTCATCATCCCACTCTAGGGGATTCAAAGGTGTAATTTCCTCTGCCTCTGGATCCAGTTCAGGGAGGATATAGAAAGGGATATCTCCTGACCCTACTGGTTGCATTAGGGACCCCTTTCGTAGATGATTCGGCTTTTCATTGTCCATAATCTCAGAGAGGTGAAATACCATCCTTTCTCCTCTTATTCCTCATCCTCATCAGACTTATCACTTTCATTCGTGCATGTTTTTAGCACTCATGACGAATTCTTCTCGTGGTGTCCAATGTGAGGTAAGCATGTCAGCTCAGGTGCTCTTCATGCTGCATCAATTCTCACAAATAAAACACATAGCATACATAGCATAAAATAATTTACTAAATGTTGAAATATTAGTCGACAGGGGAGGGGGTATTTATTTGCTCATCAGATACAGTACAGTTGCAATTAAAGTCTATCTACCAGTTAGTAGGGTTAACTATTTACTGTTAAGATGATGTGTGGGCTCTAAATGCTAATCACTATATTCGAAAGCAAAAAAATGTATATAATAAAAATAGGCATACAAATGTATTTATATCATACAAAATAAAATAAAGACATATTAATGAAGATCACTAAAAAATACGATATGGTTAAACTGTACTAAAAACACATGGTCATTATAATAACATCCTATTATTGTAAAACACGCTGGCCGTGTATTGGATGACAATGAATTAAAAAATGAAAGTGATACAGATTAGTAACATACAAATCATTTGTGTTGTGTATAAACACTTGTATCAAAACCTAGGTAAAAATGATCACCTCGGCTTCAAATTACCATTATTAGGTCCAAATGTTGACATGAAATCTAATAGTTTCAAGGATCACTAAAATACAATTATAAAAAGCAGGGATAATGGAAAAAGACCCAATTGTTTTATCAATAGTGAGATAATAATAAGTATGCAAATTAGGCTAAATAAAGCATGATTATAAGGTTAAACCACAGCCATTATGAACTTAAATAGCTTTAGATATTGAGTAGATACACTGATTCATTGAATAATTTGTTGTGAGTATCAATATATATAATATAAGCAAATTATACAATTTCTGAAAATGTTGATAATAAGTCCATAAAAAATATTTAAAAAATATTAAAATCTAATAGTAGTTAAGGCTTCAAATGGGCACATAATAGAATTAAGCACCTAATAGAATTATAACAATGTATAAATCAAAACATCTAGTAGAATGCATTCCCAAATTAGCTCAACTCAAAACTGAATTTAGATCAAAATCCATGTTTAAAGGGTTTCAATGTCTTCAGTTTATTAATCCAAAGGCTCTCTTTTTGGGAAACATCCCTGATATTGCGGATCTCCGAAGGATCTTTCATATAGATGTAGCCAAGTCCCATTGGGCTACTAATTCTCTGGTATTACAAAGGGGCCTATGACTGATAGGAGGCCGGCTTACAAGCCACTCCCCTTGGAAGTAGAGGGTTTCCCGCTAGAGGTTAGAGTAAGGGTTCTGGTAGTTCGTTCTGTGCTGCCCTCCTTGCTATGAGGACGCAGCAGTAAGTCTGTCCTGGACAGGAGTTGGCTGAGGCCTTGCCCTTTTAGGGGGTAAGGTATGCTGAGGAGGGGTGCTCGGGGCCTCAAGCCCGGGATACTGCATTCAGGTAATGGAACCTGTAATATCTATGATGTACCCAATAAATCCCAGTTATACCCTCTCTGGTGTGATGTCTGGAGTGTGAATACCAAGAAGAGTTGCCTATGAGGTTCATCCTGGCTGCACCAGGATCCTACTGGGCTGGAGGCGCTGCGCTGACCGATGAACCATACTTGATAGCTTGTCCTGATGTCTCCCTATACCACCGCAGAGATCTCAGGCCTTCTGTTCTACCTCACAGGTATGCACCAGAGTACACCAGTAGCTACATGATCCCACTTAGGGTGGAGGAAAAGGTGCTACATAAATATTGAAGAAACTTTAATGCATAAAAGCAAAACACATAGTTATAACCCTGGGACAACCAATGCATTAATGCATACTAAAAGTTTGCATTTGTAGCATCATTATTTTTAGATTTACTTCCATACAATGTTATTGCAAAATATGACAGAGGGGATTTTGCTCCAAATGAGATGTTTTCAAATACTATTTGTGTAAGCATAAATACAAGGTGTGATATTTAACTTTTTAATGATAAAGCTCGGATGCTCTTTAGGTGTCATAGAGCAAAAATTCAATATGAACAATGTTTCTATCCAATTCTGTAATTGTCCTAAGGGATTATCATGCGTACAAAACGTACTGCGTTTGACATTTGAAGTCTCTAGTGCATAAAACTAACTCTTGGTAAAACAGCATGTGCCCAATTCTAGAGGAAATGTCAGAACAAGCTGTCTCATCCCCTTGTTATAAATGATATGGATGCCTTGTACCGGCAGGAATTAGGATAATGAACCAGAACACTCACTGAACATATATTGTAGCTAAAATATGCTTTAAGAAACTTTAGCAAGAGAAGATACAGCAGTAGTCTGTGAACCAAATAATTAAGAGATGTAGGCAGCACTAATAAAACTGGAGAATTAAATAGAGATTCTGAAGGTTGTTTATCGTTAAAGATGCCAAAGCTGTGTTAACAAAGTAATGCTAATGAAACGGAAGAAACAGAAACACAATGCCAACATATTGTTGTCCTCAATGCAGCATCAAGCATGACTTCTACCAATAATATCCTTTTCATGTTTTAGCAAAAAAATCCCATGAAGAGATGAAGAATGACAGTGCACTGCAAAGAAGAATATTCAGCTCATAGCAGCAAGGCCGCCGACAGGGGGGAGAGCCGGGCCTCGTGTCCCGGGCCCGGTGGCTGCAGGGGGCCTGGCCGGCACTGAAAGCTGGGCCCAGCTACTGGCCCTCTCGACCGCTGGACCCTGCCTCTCTCCAGGTGTGGGCCTCCCTCGCTGTGGGCCTCCCTCACTCTGTCCCACACAGAGCTGCTGGCGCATGCCGGGCCTCTCGGACATCGAGGCGCACCGGAAGCATGCTGGGCTCAGCTTCCATTGCGCACCGGCATGAGTGAGGGAGGCCCACAGCTGGGGAGAGCCAGGGCCTGGAGGTGAGAGGACCGGCAGGCAGGGGTGGCAGGTTCTTGGATATGTATATTTGTGGGTGGGGGTTTTTGGCATGTATTTTGTGGGGGGGGGGAGTGTCTGTGTCGGGGAGGGGGAGAGGGAATGAGTGAGATGGGGGGATTGAGTGAGAGTGGTGTAATTGATGGAGGGGGAGAGAGTGAGGAAAATAGGGAGTAAGTGAGATGGAGGGGAGAGAAATACATGCGGGGGAAGGGATTGAGTGAGTGGGGTAATTGATGGAGGGGGGGGAGAGAGAGGTGAAAGTGAGGAAAATAGGGAGTAAGCGTGAGATGGAGGGAAGAGAAATACATGCGGAGGGAAAGGGATTGAGGGAGAAGGGAGCAATTGATTGAGGGGGAGAGTGAGAGGAGAAAGGGGGTGAGAGGAAGAGAGGGAGTGAGACAGAGGGGAGAGAATTACATGGGAAGAGGGGGGGGGGGAAATGGAAGAGGCTCGTGGGGTTTGAAATGGGGGTGAGCTTGCAAGACCGCTGACATGGGGTGGAGGGGCGGGCCGAGTCGTAACTCTAGTCCCGGGCCCCGGGAAATCTGTCTGAGGCCCTGTGTCGGGGCAGCATAAAAATAGACATAGAGGATACGCAAAGTACACCTCTAACGTGTTTTACGCCATCCGGTGCTTTATCAAAGATTGCTATCGAGTTGAAACTGTCATCATTAAGTATGGATCTGCACTGGAAGTACGCTGTATGTCTATAAAATAATTCCTACCCAATCTGGGCATACAGATCAGAATAATACTCGAGGTTCAATCATAAATGTATCGACCCCTCCGGTGGGAGGTCTACGCCCAAAGACTATTTGTTCATTTGATACATACAATACG
The DNA here is from genome assembly GCF_040206685.1 of Ascaphus truei. Taxonomy (NCBI): domain Eukaryota; kingdom Metazoa; phylum Chordata; class Amphibia; order Anura; family Ascaphidae; genus Ascaphus; species Ascaphus truei. The sequence continues at coordinate 314,757,433 of NC_134485.1, forward strand.
CAATAACCTGCATCCATAAAAAGATATATAAAACAATGGATAAAAATCAATTTGACAACTCTAATCTAAGCAACTAATGAGCATTGTGACAATATGACATAATCCTTTTGCTTGTACAAAAGCATATCAATGATAAGATATACTAAAGAACGAAGAGACAAGGGTACAGTACATATGTGGAACTGGAATTCCCAACGACTTGTGAGGATGTCTCTAACATGGGATGTGTAAAACAGAGAATAATAATTGGCTAGTGAGCCTGCTAGAAGAATATATATATATATTCTATTATATATATTGTGACCAACGCCACCCTTGCGTAGCACTGATGACTGTCTGGGCTCTTCCCGACACGGTCTTCTAAGGTTTATTTACAGAAACACAGGGATAAGACGTAGCATTATTGTGCGTAACTCAGGCTTCTGCCTGTTTTATTTTGTCCCAGTAGGGGTCTGCAGTTTCAACAGATTCATGTTGGAGGCACTCAGCCATTCATCATCAGTGATTATTCTTACATTAGTGACACAATAGAAGAAGGAAAAAAGGGAACAAGCACTGCAAACAATCCGAACTGGAGGCAGGCTAAAAATGCAAAAAACTTTATTTAGGCATAACACCTAAGAAAAAACACTATCAGCACAGTCCTCTGACGCGTTTCGTGCCGGAGGCACTTTGTCAAAGAATATTTTATACAGCCCGTCACTTTAAGAAAACTAAATCATAAAAATAAAGCCTATCCCTTTTAGGGAAACTAACTATGCAGCAGCATAAGCCGCTCTAATTGTTGCTGGCCAACTAACCTGGTTCCCAGCTTAAACAACACACTCCTTTTTAGGGTTACCATATACTTAATATCCACAATCTTTAGGCACAGAAATATATATTGTGTTCTTATCTAATAGATGGAGAAAGCGTCCCAATAGATTGCCCAATAGATTGCCCAATAGACTCTGCAATCCTTCTGGATACTGCAACACATGAAGGGGGTGTCCTCCCCGAACTAGATATAGGGGAGCAGCATGCTCCCAGCCCCCAGCCTCTAGAAGAGAGAGTCAAGCAGCAAACCTAGCTGCCATAAATACCTGTTCCTTAATTAAGAGAGCAGGTGAGGGGAATTAGAACCGTTATAAACACTGGCTTGGACTTTCCATCCACCAGCCTGAGCAAATGTGAAGCGGTGGAATGGATTCT